>NC_133382.1:20387415-20521078 GCF_049309525.1 Garra rufa
AATCATTTCTCATGGCACTATGCAAAACAGGCTGTTATGAATAAATGCATTTTGAAATTGGGGTAAAACACATACCGCACAAGCGATGATGGGATTGACGGAGCTCTTCGTGAGGCAAAGAGCATAGTGTGTGTTCAGTGTTGATGGGGAGCCGGGAACAAAATGCCACTACGGAACAGACATACGACATAAATGGGGTCAAAAGAGCATGAACAAAACCAAGAAAATGATTGAAATACAACGACATTAAAGCATTATTTGATTCTATGTGTACTGACATACTTGAGGTATTAGTTTGAGGATCTTTAAACGCAATATTATTATTCCTCCCCGCTACCTGAAGCTGCATATGATTCCACATGATTACATATGATGTGTTATTTGCTGCATATATTTGCTCCTGACAGTGAGATATGACATATGTGACACTGAATTTATATTACTCATGTCTTCAGAAGATCGTTGCCGGTAGCGTTTGGCATCAGGAAACAGACACACGCTGGTTATCTCCCCTACCCATTCGCTCTCTTTACATTGTAACTCTTGGATGACAGTAAGCCTTGTTTTCCAGCATTATCACACAGGGGAAATGCTGTGAGCACAGGCCCCATGGTTTGGAGTGACAGAGTCGCCTGCCACTCAAGATTACAGCTCAATAAAAGTGACATGCACGATCGCTGTCAACAAAACAGCTTCCTCTATACAGCCAAGACACGCCTCTAAAGAATTGCAGCCTGCTGGAAAACTACTTTTCTCACTGGAGAAAAAAAAAATCTGACTTCTTACTCCGAAGTCACAAAAAAGCTGTCAAAGGAGTCTAAAAATGGTTTGCAATACCCAGCACAGAGCAGGGGCCCCAACCAGTGAGACCCCCCGTTTACTCAGGGGCCTGAATACCCTTTATAAACCACTTCAAGAGACACTAGCTATGTTTCCATTATCCTGTGTTTTATGTGGATTTTGAGGGAAACACAAAACCAGTCTTAAAAGCAGGGGTATATTTGTAGCAATATCCAAAAATACATTGTACAGGTCAAAATTAATCGATTTTTCTTTTATGCCAAAAATCATTAGGATGAAGATATTTTGTAAATTTCCTACCATAAATACAGTCAAACCCGAAATCATTCATACCACTGCAAATTCTGACTTAAAGTTACTTTTGTTAACCAGAAAGTATTTTTTTGACCGGAAATGACACAGGCTTCTCCCAAATGATAATAAGACGATGTACACGAGGTGTACAAAAAGTGGCTTGTCCAAAATTATTATTACCCTTTGCAAACTGTCACAGTCGATGGGAAAATCCAAAGTTCTATACCACTCTAAATAGTCCAAGCTGTTCATATCTAAATGCTTCTCCAGATAAGGCACACAAAAGCCCGCTTGGCCTTTGCATATGCTCATCTAGACAAAGAAGTCTTCTGGTCTTCTGTTTTATGGTCAGATGAAAAATTGAATTGTTTGGCCACAATGATGTAGCCTTCATTTGGTGTAAAAATTAGAAGCCTTCAACCCTAAGAACACCTGTTAAACACGGTGGTGGGAACCTAATGTTTTGGGGGTGTTTTTCAGCTGGTGAACCAGGGAACCTAATCACAGTAAATGGCACCATGAAAAAGGAGCAATACATCAAAATCCTCAACAACAACATCAGGCAGTCTGCAGAGAAACTTGGCCTTGGGCACCAGTGGACATTTCAGCATGACAACGACCCAAAACACACAGCAAAAATGGTGAAGAAATGGTTAGCATGAAAAAAAACATTACTGTTTTGCAGTGGCCCGGCCAGAGTCCTGACTTAAATCCAATTGAGAATCTGTGGAGGGAGCTAAAGATCAGGGTGATGACAAGGAGACCCTCCAACCTGAAAGAGTTGGAGCTCATCCCTAAAGATGAATGGGGAAAAATACCAGTGGAGACATGCAAAAAGCTGGTCAGCAATTATAGGAAGCGTTTGATTGCTGTAATAGCCAATAAAGGATTTTCTATTGATTATTGAGAACGGTATGAATAATTTTGGACATGCCACCTTTTTGGTTCAAATGTAAATAAAAGATAAGTAATAATTTTTTCCACAATGATGCCTCTTGTACATTGTCTTATTATCTTCTGGGAGACGTCTGTGTCATTTCTAATAAAAAAAAATCTCGCTGGTTGAATAAAAGTAACTTTAAGTTAGAATTTACCAGGGGTATGAATAATTTCGGGCTTGACTGTATATCACAACTTAATTTTTGATTAGTAATATGCATTGCTAAGAACTTCATTTAGACAACTTTAAAGACGATTTTCAGTTGATGTTTAAATCTCAATTTCAAAAATGGACTCTTATGGTTTTGTGGTCCAGGGCTTGATGTAGTTTTTGACTTTTGCGAAAAGGGATTAATGGGAATAATGGAAACACATTTTTGCGAATAAATTCCTCCATGCGAATTAAAAAAGGCATGTGACTTTGCGTGATGGGAAAGCATAACCTGACTAACCAGCGGACTGATCTTGTTGCAGCATCTGAAATGTTTTTATGGTCATTCTGAAATGTCTGAGCAAAGTCGTCAAAGTATTTCTGTATAATTGCCTCCTAGAACTTTCTTACACAACTGTGTTCTCAAACAGCAGGCATCCACTTCCGAAAGCAATTACTACATTTATTGTGTTTCGTCTGCTCACTCTAAGGTGCAAGTAATTTATTATATATGAAAATGATTTATATGAATTATTTTTAGTGGCTTTTCCTACTTTTCTTAGTGATATTTAGTGGCAGTCTATCAGGAAGTGACGATTTTGATCTCTTTGATTTGTTGGTAATGGTGCTTATTCACAAATGTTTTATGTGATGGATTCTAATTTTGCGAACAAGTTAAATTTGCAACTTTGGATGGAAATCCAGCTTCAGTTTGTTTTATGTATGACTTTTCGGTAACACTTTACAATAAGGTTCATTAGTTAAACATTAGGTAATGTATTAACTAACATGAACTAACCATGAGGAATGCATTTGTTACTGTATTTACTAATCTTTATTAACATTAGTTAATGGAAATACAGTTGTTCATTGTTTGTTCATGTTAGTTCACACTGCATTAACTAATGTTAACAAAATTTTAATAATGTATTAGTAAATGTTGAAATTAACATTAACAAAGATTAATAAATGCTGTATAAGTGCAGTTCATTATTAGTTCATGTTAACTAATGTGGTTAACTAATGTTAACTAATGAACCTTATTGTAAAGTGTTACCGAATTTTCAAATTACTAGTTAATTTTATTATATTCAATGCATAAGCAGTTTTGTTATTGTTAACTAAAACTGTTAGGTAACTAATAGAATTTATTTTAGGTAGGCATAAAAATTTAACAAAATATCAATAAAATTAAAAACTTATAAAAAACTTTGCTTTGCCAACGAATCAAAATACATACAGACAAGCACAAAATTCTGACTTAAAGTTACTTTTATTCAACCAGCAAGTTTTTTTTTTTTTTTTTTTTTTTTTTTTTTTTTTATTAGAAATGACACAGACATCCCCCAGAAGATAATAAGACGATGTACAAGAGTCATCATTGTGGAAAAAATTATTACTCATCTTTTATTTAGATTTGAACAAAAAGTGGCATGTCCAAAATTATTCATAGCCCTCTCAATAATCAACTGAAAAGCCTTTATTGGCTATTACAGCAATCAAACGCTTTCTATAATTACTGACCAGCTTTTTGCATGTCTCCACTGGTATTTTTGCCCATTCATCTTTAGTGATGAGCTCCAACTCTTTCAGGTTGGAGGGTCTCCTTGCCATCACCCTGATCTTTAGCTCCCTCCACAGATTCTCAATTGGATTTAAGTCAGGACTCTGGCTGGGCCACAGCAAAACGTTAATGCTAGCCAATTGCTAATCATACTAGAAACATGCTAGTAACTTGTTATTCATACTAAAAACATGTTAGCAACATGTTAATCATACTAGAGACATGCTAGTAACTTGTTATTCATACTTAAAACATTCATACTTTTAGTCTGCTAACCATTTCTTCACTACTTTTGCTGTGCATTTTGGGTCGTTGTCATTCTGAAATGTCCACTGGTGCCCAAGGCCAAGTTTCTCTGCAGACTGCCTGATGTTGTTGTTGAGAATTTTGATGCATTGCTCCTTTTTCATGGAGCCGTTTACTGTGATTAGGTTCCCTGGTCCACCGGCTGAAAAACACTCCCAAAACATTAGGTTCCCACCACCATGTTTGACAGTGGGGATGGTGTTCTTAGGGTTGAAGGCTTCTCCTTTTTTACGCCAAATGAAGGCTACATCATTGTGGCCAAACAATTCAATTTTTGTTTCATCTGACCATAAAACAGAAGACCAGAAGTCGTCTTCTTTGTCCAGATGAGCATTTGCAAAGGCCAAGCGGGCTTTTGTGTGCCTTATCTGGGGAGGTGGTGTCCTCCTTGGTCTGTGGTCCTCAGTGAGCTCCTTTGTCTTAGCCATGACTGTCCACAAACCAACAGCAGAGAGCTTCTGTTTTTCACCTGTTGAGTTGATTAAAACAGCTGTTCCCAATGAATCAGGGTAATTAGGATGCTTTAGAACTTGGACTATTTGGAATGGTATAGAACTTTGGATTTTCCCATAGACTGTGTCAGTTTGCAAAGGTTATAAATAATTTTGGACATGCCACTTTTGTTCAAATGTAAATAAAAGCTTCCACAATGATGGCTCTTGTACATCATCTTATTATCTTTTAGGAGAAGCCTGTGTCATTTCCAGTAAAAAAACTTGCTGGTTAAATAAAAGTAACTTTAAGTCAGAATTTGCCAGGGGTATGAATAATTTCGGGCTTGACTGTACATTGAAGTTAAAGCACTAAAATTATAAAATCTAAAACTAAAATGAAAATAACAAACAAACAGAAACAAAAAATAAAACTATTAAAATTTAAAAATGAAAACCAAAAATATTTAAATAAAAGTGAATTCTAAGTATTACATGCAATAATAGTATGTAAATAAGACTAAACACTGTATATATTTAAATATGTTAAAATAATATTACTAATAATATAGCATTGTAACAGAGTTGTTCTGTTCTGTGTGAATTCCATGACAAAGGATTTTCATCAGTTCATCACTTTTCATCATAAGAAATTTTATTAAAAAATAAAAAATTAATCATCATATACATGCATACCCTAGTAAAATAAAGAGTATAATAAAATACATTTATTTCATACTAAGTATAGTTTAAATCTATTAACATATTAACTGACATATCGCTTAAGACTTACTGATATAAGAATTATACTTTTTTGAGTTCTACTTGTGCACAGTGCACATTTCTTAATACTAAGACTAAATGTGTTTTACTGAGGATTATATGATCTTTGAATAATATCTGTCATTAAATGCAATATATTAAAGTATATTAAATATTAAATAAATTAAAGTATACTTAATTATACTTGCAATAGTTTACTTCAGTATCTTTAGTTTAACTTCAGCACTATTTCCACACAATTAAAATGCATTAATCACAAAATTAGTTGCTACAATTTAGCAGACTTTAAGTATACCAGTTTAGTACACTAAAAGTAAAATTGCAGGATATTTTTAGTAATGACATAAATATGTAAATGTGTTTGTAGTATACTTAGTATAAAAAAAAAAATGCATTTTAGTATATTTATTTTTAACTAGGATACATACATGTTCTGGTATTCTGGAGCCAAATGAGTTTTAAAGTCCCAGGAAGTGCACTTTTATTGTTGATTTATAATCATTTCCACCAAAAAAAGTAAAAGTTTCATGTTTATTAATTAGTAGATAATTAATTAGAGTGTTGTTTTACTACATGCCAGTCACTGTGGTTTCATTTGCATCCATTTCTATATCAGTATCAATAACCTTACTCCCGCCACACGCCATATCACCATCTGCATGTGGGCTGTCTTCTCCCACACAGACTCACAGGTCAGACAGTTTCGGCATATGATGAGTTTTCAATGTCTACGAGAAACACTCATTTATTTTGGTTGATTCTTATTTTATTCAATTAGTTTTTAATCATTTATTGTGTGTTTCAGTTTATGAAAAGCTTTTTAATTAACCCTGACATGAAGATTACAGATGGGACATTGTGTTTATGGAGGTTGTTTGGGGCTTTGAATCAGTCTCGATTCAGAGGTCAGGAGAGCAAATAACAAAAAGCCAAATGACAGAAACTTTTGCAGCTGCCCCCAAAGGCCTAAACATTTAAATAGTCGCTGTGAACTACCTACTGAAATAGATATGATAATCAGTGTGAGGGATTGTCTACAGATGGATGTGAATGAGAATCAGCATCTCTTGTTGTCAAAAGATGTGTGTGACAATCATGCGGAGAGAAGCGGTGAGAAACACAGCGAGGTCCCCAAACATCTCCACAGTCTTTTAACCTGTCACAGTTCATCTGCTCACTACGTTCATTCATGAATATTGCAGTTAAGAAATGGAATATGACTGGGAAGTGCACTGTGGATTGCCTGAACTGTGTCCCTCAGGTGTTACACCCACTCCTGTCACCAGTTGCCCAATTGGAACCTCAAATTTCATTTGTCCTCATAGACATCTCGGTCAGATGAGGGCATGTCATTGCCTCAGTGACTGTTTTGCTTTCTTCTGCTTCTTCTGTTGAAATTACATTTCGCATTCTTTCCACAGAATGCTTCTGTAATCCATATTTGAAATTTTACACATTGTTGTAATGGATTAAATATCACTTTTCCTAACACTTTCCAAACAGGCGCATAGATATTTCAGGGAGTGACAGGTAAAGTGATGTAATCAACAAGGTTCAATCAAGCATGACAGACCTCAATACCAAGGAAAATGTGTTTTTATATCTAGAACAGACATTAAAGAGAGAGTTCACCTCAAAATTTATATTCTGTCATCATTCAATCTTTCCTTTTTCATACAGGGATCACAGGAGCATATAGAAGAAAGGATATACAGTATAGAAGACCATATTTTAAGTTCTCTGAAATAGCTAGCTTTGAGATTAGTCATTTTGTGTGAAGAATAAACTGAATTGTCTGTTCGTTTAAGGTCAACAATATATATATATATATATATATATATATATATATATATATATATATTTGAAAGAAGTCTCTTATTGCGCACTAAGACTGTATTCATTTGGTAAAAATACAGTAAAACAGCAATATTATAATTTTATTTTTTTATATTTTAATTATATAATAATAAGAAAGCTCAAAAGAACTTAAAAGAACACTTTATTTATTTTTATTTATTTGTTTATTTTATTTATTTATTTATTTTTGTTATGAGATTTCAATGGAATCTACCACAAAATTTAAAATGTGGGAAAAAAAGTGACGTTTTGTCTCACAATTCTGACTTGTTTTCTCGCAGTTGCTTGATACAAGCTTAAAATTCAGACCTTTTTTCAAGAAATGGGAAATTTAAACTCACAATTATGAGTTATAAAGTCAGAATTGTGGGATATAAACTCACAATTCCAGGAAATAAAGTCAGAATTGCAAGATGTAAACTGCGAGTTATAATGTCCAATTCTGAGGGGGAAAAGACTGATATTTTCTTAATTGCAAGTTTACATCTTGCAATTCTGACTTGTATTCTGTATTCTTGTATTCTGAATTGTTTAATAGAAACTTGCAATTGTGAGTTATAATGTCAGAATTGTGAGACAAACTCGCAGTTCTGAGAAGTCAGAATTCCAAGATAAAAACCTCTCAGAATTGCGACTTCATAACATGCAGAAAAAGTCTCAACTCAATTCTGACTTTATTTCTTGTAATTGTGAGTTTATATTAAACATTTCTGACTTTATACTTTATACTTTATACTATGCAATTGCGAGCTTATATCACACAATTCTGAGCAAAGTTTTGAGACTTTTTCTCAGAATTGTGAGATATAAACTTGCAATTCTGAGAAAATATCAGTCAGAAAATATCAGAAAATATCAGTCTTTCCCCCCTCAGAATTTGACATTATAACGTAGTTTTATATCTTACAATTCTGACTTTATTTTCTGGAATCGCAAGCTTTTATCTCTCAATTCTGACTTTATAAGACGCAATTTTGCTCAGAATTGTGTCAGATAAGCTCACAATTGCAAAGAATAAAGTCAGAAATGTTTAATAAAAACTCACAATTGCGAGAAATAAAGTCAGAATTGAGTTTGCAATTCTGACTTCTTTTTCTGCATGTTATGAAGTCGCAATTCTGAGAAGTTTTTATCTTGCAATTCTGACTTTGTTTCTCAGAATTGCGAGTTTCTGTTACACAATTCAGAATACAAGTCAGAATTGCAAGATGTAAACTTGCAATTGTGAGAAAAAACAAGTCAGAATTGAGGTTCAATTTTAAATTGAGTGGAGGATCGAGGGCTTATATAGATTTCAGTGTACACAGATATGGATGAACTTGTGGTTTTCAATGAATAATGGTTATTCATAGTAACTTTTCATAGCACAAATCTAAACTATAATTTTGTGTGTGTGTGTGTGTGTGTGTGTGTGTGTGTGTGTGTGTGTGTGTGTGTGTGTGTGTGTGTGTGTGTGTTCATTTTGACAGCCTCTGGTCATTATTCACTTTCATTGTATTGGAAAGAGCAGCATGAACATTGTATCTAACATTCTCATTTTGTATTCTTCAGAAAAAGAAAGTATTTCAGGTTTGGAACGACATAAGGGTGAGTAAATGATGACAGAATTAAAATTTTTCCATGAACTATGCACAGAAATCCCTAAAACATTATCTCTAAGAAAAATCCCTGAATTGAATCATACTTTAAGCTGCAAATTGATAGGATTATACCCAATTTATTTTTGTAAACAACACCAACAACAGCAAAACATAAAGAAAGTTATAAAAAGAAGATGTATTATAGAACATATAATGGGAAGACTATAAAGATATATGATTCTTCATATAATTTTTGCATATTGTGTTCTCAGAAGTGATTGATGTTTTAACAAGCCTGAGATTGATTTGCATGTTGACAGTTTGTACACAGAAAATGTATTCAGGATTTACCACAAAGACATTTACACACAAACACCACTCACGCATTATAAAAGGGGATCCTCGTTTACTTAAAACAGGGAAAGCTGTTAGAGAGGATAAGGATCTCATCCAGCATTAATCCCAACCACTCAGCCCTGTCAGGAGAGCGGAAAGCTTTGCCAATGTGTTTTGCTATTGTTACTTTTGATTTCATGCTCTGCAAATATTATATTTAATGTTATGTTTTGACTAGCAAGGATATAGTCTACAGGTGTACTATCAAATTCCTCAATTTACCCCATAAAACAAGAATGAAAGTGCTCTTTGGCTTTCAAAGACGGTCCATGGCATACAAATAGAATAATATTATAATGAAAGTCAGACCAAATCATTCAATTTCCTCAACCATACAGGGATTTAATAATTGACAGTTGAGATGATAAGACGGTGACTGCGGAGGCCTGACCTGAGGTCGAGAAATTAATAAAGCAAAGACATTGAATAAAGTATTTCGTTTCTCCAGTGCGATAAGCTCTTAGTATAAAGCTTGTAATTGTATAATCACCTCAGCTTCTTTTCCTCTCACAGGACTCCGCAACTCAGGTTTGCTTGTAAATGACTATCGATTTGTTTGTTTCACACTTCATCTGATTAACATAAATATTTTTGCCCTGGGATCCACATTACATGTTTGGAATGTTTCATTATATTGGTGCCTGGGGTCTATGAATGGAAGTTCCACCATCAAAATGGAATATCTTTAAAAAAGAAAGGAGCTAATGACTACATTTTAGTGTTTGATTGTGTGGTTAACTACTAGACATGGAGCCCTTGACAATTAACGTATTCCCTGTGTCCAGAGGACTTCACACTTTGGTGGAAGCGGATGGCACGTCATGAAAATGGAGGTTTCATGGCCAGGTGCCTGCATTAGATTGGCATCTTTCCCTGTGTAGACACAGGTGTGATTGCGCGACACTGAAATTAAAACTGTCAAGGTATGTTATGGCTATTTAACATTCAAAACGGAATTAAGAGTTATTTTATTTTATTTTATTTTATTTTTTAATTGCAAGAAACAGTCAAGTGACTTTTTCTCGCAAATGCGAATTTGTATCTCGCAATTCTGACTTTTTTGTTGACAATTTTGAATTATAAAGTCAGAACTGTGAGATATAAACTCATAATTTTACTTTTTTCTAAGAATTGCGTGATATGAACTTACAATTGCAAGTTATAAAGTCAGAAATGCATGTTATACACTTACAATGGAAAGAAATAATCAGAATTGAAGTGACTTTTGCTCACAAATGCACATTTGTATCTTGCAATTCTGACATTTTTCTCACAAATGTGAGTTATAAAATCACAACTGCATGATGTAAACTCGCAATTTTGAGTTATAAAGTCAGAACTGCGAGATATAAACTCGCAATTTGACTTTTTTCTCAAAATTGTGTGATATGAACTCTCAATTGCAAGTTATAAAGTCAGAAATGCATGTTATACACTTACAATTGCAAGAAATAATCAGAATTGAAGTAACTTTTTCTCACAAATGCGACATTTTTTTCTTACAATTGTGAGTCATAGTCACAACTGCATGATATAAACTCGCTATTTTGAGTTATAAAGTGAGAATTCTAAAATATAAACTCAGAATTCCGACTTTTTTTCTCAGAATTGTGTGATATGAACTTGCAATTGCAAGTTAAAAAATCAGAAATGCATGATATAAACTCACAATTGCGAGAAATAGTCAGAATTGCGAAGTGACCTTTTCTGGCAAATGCAAGTTTGAATTTTGCAATTCTGACATTTTTCTCACAATTGTGAGTTATAGTCACAACTATAAACTTTCTTATAGTTGTAAGTTATAAAGTCACAATTGCATGATATAAACTTGTAGTTTTGAGTTGTAAAGTCAGGATTGTGAAATATAAACTCAAAATTCTCACTTTCTTTTTTTTCAGAATTGCATGATGTGAACTTGCAATTGCAAGTTATAAAGTCAGAAATGCCTCATATAAACTCACAATTGCGAGAAATTGTCAGAATTGCAAAGTGACTTTTTCTTACAAATGTGAGTTTAAATCTCGCAATCCTGAAATTTTTTCAAGTTATAAAGTCACAATTGCATGATATAAACTCACAGTTGTGAGTTATAAAGTCAGAATCGCAAGATATAAACTCACAATTTGATTTTTTTTCTCAGAATTGCGTGATATTAACTTGCAATTGCAAGTTAGAAAGTCAGAAATGCATGATATAAACTCAAAATTGCGATAAAGTCAGAATTGCGAAGTGACATTTTCTCGCAAATGCCAGTTTGTATCTTGCAATTCTGTCATTTTTTTCTCACAATTGTGAGATAGAAAGTCACAACTGCATGATATAAACTCACAATTTTGGTTCTAAAGTCATAATTCCAAGATATTAACTCACAATTTGACTTTTTTTCTCAGAATTGTGTGATATGAACTTACAACTGCAAGTTAAGTCAGAAATGCATGATGTAAACTCACAATTGCAAGAAATAGTCAGAATTGCGAATTGACTTTTTCTGGCAAATGCCAGTTTGTATCTCGCAATTCTGACATTTTTCTCACAATTGTGAGTTATGAATTCAGAATTCCAAGATATAAACTCACAATTTGACTTTTTTTTTCTCAGAGTTGCATGATATGAGCTCACAATTGTGGGTTATAAAGCCAGAATTGCAGGATATAAACTCACAATTATAAGAAATAGTCAGAATTGGGAAATGACTTTTTCTCAAAAATGAAAGTATGTATCTCACAATTCTGACATTTTTTCTTGCAATTTTGACTTTTTTCTGCATGTTATAAAGTCAGAATTGGAAGATTAAAACTATCAATTCTAAAAAGAAAGTCAGATTTGTGAGTTTATATCTCACACTTCTGAGAAAAAAGTCAGAATTGCAAGTTGAAAACATCTTAAAGTTTTTTTATTTTTTTATGTAGTGGCGGAAATGGCCTTCCATAGTATTCAAATATACTATGCACATTATTCATCTATTTTAAAGAATCAGTTTTATTTAAGCATGTATTTTCAATGTAAATATTATGTATTTTATTTTAACATGGAAGTCTCTGTCAACCAAACAGAGAGCCTACTAGACTGTGTATATTTCAGTCATCAAGTTAAGCCTTGTTCATGCAGAGGTTTTAAAATATTAAGAGTTCGGACAGTCCACATTAATAATTGAAGGATGGCATTCCAAGACAAAGTGTCTGATGTGTTTGAGAGAGAAAATTTGAGCAGGCAGTGTACTACCATTGTACTCATGGAAAGAAAAGGGTAGCATGTTACAGATTTGCAGACATTTAATCAACGATTTCCTTTTTTGTAGATTCATTGCTTAATTTGAAAATCAGAAATTTTAAATCAGACTAGATAATTGACTGGATTTCCACCCATCTGAAACCAAAACACAAGATGGTGGTTTTCATCTACATGTGTAATTTCATTTCCCAGTTCACTGAGAGCAAATTAACAATGTGTTTTTACAAAATGAAACAGAAGTATGTTCAAAACATCTAGCTTTCTTTTTTTCTTAAATAGCAGCATTGAGGAAATACTAAAGAATCACTAATAGCTCAAGTCAAACAAAAAGTAATTTTGAATCCTGTTAGTCTAGAACATGCTGCAGCCTTTTGCTGCTGGTATAATTGAAGGAAACAATTAACTGATTATGCCAAAGGCAGGACACAATTAGTCAGGATATAATAATAACAATATAGAAAAACAAATATGTTCAATCTCCATTTTGCTCCTAGCAAATAATTACAGTAATGAAATTTGCTCTTGTAGACATCTTGTAAGGTGGAACTGGGACTAAAGCGGATTGAACAGAGAAGATTGAGCGAAATCAATTACCGAGTGTAGCTTGAAGCAGAATCTTTGGTGGTCAAAAGCGCTTCGATTCTGAAGAAATGCTTTGGTTGTATTATTCTGTTCCTTTACTGTCACTCTGTGGTAGAACAAGTTTCTGACCTCCATCCGATCTGCACAAGGAAGTCTCATTGGCATGTGCTCTTGCGGATTCATTGTGCTTTTCACAGCATAAACCGCTGTGCTGCTTTCCCATCAGATCTTAAGTCTGTGCCGAGGTCAGACACCAGATCTAATGGCCCACCGGCGCTCTTGGCTGACCTGACAGTGTGGAAGTTGCACATTCTTTTTTAGAATCACACCTCTCCCTTTCACACCCTCTCATTTCCTCTGCGTTAATCAGGCGACTGACAGAGCTGGAGATAGTGACTAATGAAATGTCACTGTGACTCTGATAGAGACGCAGACCTGGAGAAAACGGAGAGGGTGAGATGGACGAGGACTGTATCCCCAGTATGGTGGGTCTCACTGTGGTGAGTCCATCTGTTTTTCACATGCCATCCATATATGGAACCAAAAGGATATCATCTGCTTATGATGAATGATAAATATACTCATCTGCGCCGTATGTAGGTCAAGTGAAAGTCTTTGGTGAAATTGTTGTTGGGATAAATGAACCAGGTATATTTGCATTTAGGAAATAAACACATTTTTTTCAACCTAGATATTGTAGGGCATATAAATCAGTCTCTGTAGAGTATGTAAGTCATTCCTACACTTTAAATTAATATATTTTAGCATTTTTAAACTGTATTAAGAGTCCTATCAGAGCGGTTTCATTTTACATAGAGCTGCACATGGCCAGTTGAATACTGCTCATTTTTTCCCCCAATAACTTCACTGTTATTGTACATTTTCACTTGCAGAATAAATTAATCGGACAGACTGCAAATACCACATTTCAGTAGCATCAGTAATTTAATTTTAACGTAATGCTGCATCAATGTCAGTAGGTGTCAATATAGGTCTAAGACTATATCGCCATGCACCTTAAATAAAATACATTTATTATTAAAATTACATATAAGCAATATCACACGTGTAGCACGTGTGGCTGTATATATTGGCGACTGAACGGGTGTGATTACCTGCATCTGATACAGCATTCATTCTTCAGCTCAATCTCATATATAAGCGATATCTTTGGCGTTCTATCCTTTCATCTGTTAAGGGTGATTTGACATGACAGCACTGCTCAGTGCATTTGTTGCTTGCTTCTTACAAGGTGTTGCTGTTTACAACCCTGTTTCAATTTTTTTCACTATTAAAGTCTTTACTGCTGACTCTGATATACAGTGTTCTGATGTACAGCATCAAATGTATATTAAAAATATCACGTTATGAGATTTTGCCAAAACTACAGAAGAACTGGCAAGGTAAGACTGCTCTCAACGGGTTCATGAGTGCTAAACAGCTGCTGACGCACTGGAGTTCACATCTCCGAAAACATCAAAGCATTTTTTCTAATAGATGCTATCTTTATTAACAAACTGCTTATTTGAAGTCTAAACAAGTACATTCTCACCTAAAAATGCCTAAAACTACATTCATCTAGTGAGATATACCTCAAACAGAGTGATACAAAAGGTGAAACAGGTGGAGCTCTGTTATCACTATATCACACTCCTCTCAGCCAATAAGATTTGAGGACCAGTAAGAACAGTTTTTTTAAATAAAAATATCTAAAATAAAATAGATAGAATAATAATTTAATAAAAAACTAATTTTGACAAAAACATTGACATTCAACCTATTTTTCAAATTTCCTGAAAACATCCCAGCGTGACAACTAACAGGTTTTCCTAGATCGCATCACATAAGGTCCAAGACCATATCGGCCATGCACCTTAAATAAAATACATTTATTATTAAAAGTACATATGAGCAATATCACACGTGTAGCAGTGTGATATAGCTGTATAAATCAGCACAGCTGTGATTTGGCCATAGAAACGAGGTCGAAACCACTCTGATGTACAGCATTATGAGAGAGAGATGGACTGAGTGAGTGTGATTACCTGCATCTGATACAGCATTCATTCTTCAGCTCAGTCTCATATTCACAATAAAACATTAATTTGAATACCCTCTGAGGAAAGCGATATATTTGTCGTTCTATCCTTTCATTTGTTAAGGGTGATATCCCATAACAGCGCTGCTCAGTGCATTTGTTGCTTGCGTCTAAATAAAAATAATTTTCTTGTTTACAACACTGTTTCAATTTCTTTCACTATAAAAGTCTATACTGCTGACTTTTGATATACAGCATTCTGATATACAGCATCAAATTTATATAAAATATAACGCTATGAGATTTTGCCCTCAGACAAAACTATTTGCTTAAAAACAACAAATAAATTAATGAGACCAAAGACTGCCCGTAAGATTTACCCAAAATGTATTATATCATGTTTAACCACTTTAGAGACATCAGAGCCAGCGGAAAATTCCAGAAGAGCTGGCCAAGGTCAGGCCGCTCTTGGTGGGTTTGTAAGCACTGAATGCCTGCTGACGCCCCGGACCTTTCCAAAAACATTGAAGCAAATTTTCAAATAGATGTTATCTTCATTAAGAAACTGCATATTTGAAGTCTAAACAAGTACATTCTTGCCTAAAACACGTAAAACTAAATTATGTGACACAAAAACAGTATTATTTATAAAATTATAGTGGATTTGGGTGTCCGCCATGACACTTGCTGTAAGAAATAACAAAAAAAAAGAGTGATACAAAGGTGAAATGGGTGGAGCTCTGTTATCATTAGAATATCCCACTCCTCTCAGCCAATCAGATTTATGATTGCCACAATAAATAAATAGCATGATAACAAAAAACAGTTTATGATGTATATTTATATTTTATACAGTAATGAATTTGTATATAAATATTTGAACAAACAAATATAAATGCAAAAATACATTTATATTATTTATAGGGTTATGTAAGAAAAAAAATGATTGTGGCAGGACTGCATATTAATGTACAATGTCAAGGTACCAAGAGTAAAATGTTGTCAATCAATTGGTTGAGATGGTCTAGTGGGGCAGCTTGCTCTATTTTGTTAAAAGCCATTTGACTCTAATTTCTTAAAAGCAGGCACTGAGCCCACATATAAGATATCTATATGTTTTTTCAAAACGTATTTGGTGATATAAGAACATGCAGCTAAGTCACATTATCTAAATGTAGGCCACAGCACTGGTGCCATCCATTTGCTGATTAATTAAGATGACATTGCTTAATGGCACAGCAAAGGTTCAGCAGTTTGGACACTTAATTGTAACGGGAGAACAAACAACACGGATATTAAGCAGACCGCACTTAAGAAACTCTGCCTAGAATGTTTGTTTTCGCTCGGTTTTGAATTGTAAAGATTGATCGACTCAGCTCTACTTCTGCCCTCTATTCTGTGCCCGGCAGTTCAAAAAAGCCTGTCTAGACAACACAGCATTTTTTCACAAAGACTTTAGAAGTGCATATTCAGAAAAGATGTAGGTCTGTTTATTTTAGAGCAGAGAAAATAAATTAGACATGCACCACCTGTCATGGCAACTCTTCAGATGCGCTGAGCGCTGATTGTATTTATAACGCAGCTTTCGGTAAGTCAGCTCGTGACAAGCTCGTGGTTTCCCGCTGTTCTTGTGGTAGCTGCTAGGTGTGTGTTCCCTAGAGAAAGCGGTGTGTTCGCTGTGCAAATACAAATGTTAAGTGTGAAACCTCTTCCCAAACGTGTGTTGCAGAACACGGCACAACACTGAAAAAATCATCCAGCCCCTGATATGTGCTGATGGAGCTTGTTTCCTCACTCTCACGATTAGTAAACACATTTCTACACAAATTCCCTTTACACTCAACCTAGACGAGAGATTTGTCTTTTTGTACTTTGTGTGATAGGTTTCCTGTGAGATCTCTTAATCACATGTGAAGGGTGCTACAATTAATCTTAATTACATAACAGACATTGTGCTACACATATTACAAATCCTCTTTTGGGACACACTATAAAACAATAGAGGAGAAATTAGATGGAGGATTACCGTTCAATAATCCCATTAACGTGTGAAAGCAGCGACAGGACTTCTCACCCCAGTTATTTAATTCATAGGAATATTTTGGATGCTACAGTGACTTAAATCCACAAAGACATGGAAATAAGCACAGGATGCCTGTTGAAGGAGTTTTAATTATTTATTTTTTTAAATGTTTAAAAATAAATATTTTTAGCACAGTGTACAGTACTATTCTACCTGCCTTGGGATACTACAGTTTTATCTTTGAAGACTACTGACTAAACTTTATCTGGTAGGCTACTACATTACCGTTTTCTCCAAAAAGGCAAAAAAGTAAAAAAAAAAAAAAAAAAAAAAGTATTGACAGTATGAATAATGCAAAATGTGAGATAAAGTTCTGAGTACCCTTTATCACACTCTTTATCCAATCTGATCACTTTACTAGGCTATTTGTATGGAATATGTCATGTTTATTTGTACATTGTTATATATTATAAAACGGTTAGTTCCATTCCTCAATTCTGATTGGTCAGCAGCTGTGTCGTATTCATGATACGGCACTGCTATGACCGCTTCACTCAACGGTTTTGTGTATCATTGAACCCCCTTAGCAACCACCCTTAGCAACGTAAACACAGCTGCAGCAGTTAGGGACTACTTTTTACAGCGGAAGGCAGTTAATGATTTTACTTTATGAAAACGTACAACTTAATATATATAAACTAATATATATTTTTGATTTTAATATTTTTATTGTGTGGTAACCGTTTTATAAAAGCAATAAGGTACTTGAGGCCATGCTGTATCATGATACAGCACGGCCTCTCGTACCTTATTGCTTAATTATATTACACTAAAACTTACAATATCAATGTATTGATAACATCTTTAATGTAAAAATAGTTCCCCTTCAGTCATTCCACTACGACGTTACATGGGATTTCGCTTGAGAGACCAATCATCTCTGAGCCTTATTCAAAAGGCCAATGAAAATTGGCGAGTGGACGTGCGTGCCAGCCACGCCCCCGTACATACGGGTATATAAGATGGCGGCGCGCACCACTCAGTCAGACTTTTGCTTTCAGAACCATTCTGCTCGAGCCTACAACCTATCGACTTTCGTTCCTGTGAAAAGTAGCTCTTCTCCGCTGACGTGCTGCCATCTGAAAGAGTGACAAAACTAAAAGAGTCTGTTTGGAAGCCGTCAGCGGTATCCTGCGGGCGGCCGTTTTCACGGCCATCAAGAAGCCTCCTGCTCTCCAGCGAGCGATCCCCCATTGAGTGCACAGAGTGCCGCAGTTACTCCCTGGGCAGACCGGGACGAAAAGAGCAATTCTCACGGCTGTGAAACGTTCTTTTCAGAATGGTTTTCTGGCCGTGCGCTGCTGGATGTGGCAGTTTCCTCACCTCTGAGGACGGACATGAACACTGCCTCACATGCCTGGGCTTAGAGCATGCTGAGGCAGCGTTCACGGGTGGTTCGTGCGTTCATTGCGAGCGCATGACCATGGTCACGCTTAAGAACCGCCGCTCTTTTGCGAGACGGCTCCCCTCCGTGCCCCGCGGCTCGTCGTTAAGCCGGCAATGCTTTTCGGCCGCCGTGGCAAGGCAACGGGGGGATTTACAGGTTACGGTGCAGAACGCGCCGCCGGCTTCCAAAGCCCTGCGGCCATCTGCACCCCAGAGTGGCCCCGTTGAGTGGCCAGAGCAGTATGCTTCCCCGGTATCCGGGCCGAGCATCTCCTTTGGCGCTCCACCGGAGGAAGAGATGTCTGTTGCTGCGTCAGAGGGAGAGTCCGATGGTGAGGCAGACATCTCACCGGGCCAGCGCCCCCTGTGGTCGCTGTCCCGTCTGACATGGATGCTGAGCTGTCGGCAATGCTCCTCCGTGCCGCCAGGGGGATCGGGCTCGAGGTGTCGGATGCACCTCCCGCCGATCCCTCTAGGCTTGGCGATTGGTTCCTGAGGGGGGCGCCTGCGGTTCCGCCGCGCCCTCCCCCCGTTCCATTCTTTCCGGAGGTGCATGAGGAGCTGATCAAAACATGGCGGGCGCCTTTTTCCTCGGGCCTTCGCCCCAGCTCCTCCTCCCTCGCCACGAGTCGGTCCCCCAGGTTGAGCGCGCTATCGCGGTGCACTTATGCCCGCGGGGCGCCGCCACCTGGCGGGACCGGCCGCATCTACCCTCCAGGGCGTGTGAGCGCTCGTCCGCTCTCACGGGCCGCGTGTATCGCGCCGCTGGACAGGCTGCCTCCGCCCTGCATGCCATGGCCACCTTACAGGTCTACCAGGCGCAGGCACTGAAACAGCTGCACGAGGGTGGTCCTGACCAAGATGTGATGCAGGAACTCCGTGCCGCCACCGACTTTGCTCTCCGGGCGACGACGGTCACGGCACGGTCGCTTGGTCAGGTGATGTCCACCGCTGTGGTCCAGGAGCGACATCTGTGGCTTAATCTGGCTCAGATGGCAGACGCCGACAAAGCTCGCTTTCTCGACGCTCCCATCTCCCAGAGCGGCCTGTTCGGCGACACTGTCGAGGACTTTGCCCAGCAGTTCTCGGCAGTCCAGAAGCAGACGGAGGCCATCAAGCATATCCTGCCCCGCCGCGTAGCCTCCATCCCACCGCCGGTGGCCCCGCCTCCGCCTGCCCGTCGCCGAGGGCGCCCCCCTGCGGCCCCAAAAACAACACCAGCTCCTACACCTGCCGAGGTCCACGAAGCCAGGCTGGCTGCCCGGCGCAGAGCCGGCCGCAGGAGAGCGGCGCTGCCCGCCTCTCAGGGACCCGCCAAAGGTACTCGTAAGAAGGCCGCGAAGCGTCCCTGATGCGGGCAACCCAGAGGTGATGGAGATTGCTCTTCAGGGGACAGTGACATCAACGTCCCCACTCCCGGTGGAGGGCCGGGAGCCTTTGTGTACTTCAATGCTGCCACTTTTTCTTTGTGTACTTCAATGCTCCCACTTTTTCACAAAAAGAGCTAATTTCCTCACCTCTGGGGCCTCGGCCCTGAGTTCCCCTTTCGAGCAGCACTTACACTCCTCGGAACCGGACTCGGAGCCTGATATCGCCAGCGCGGGAACCTGGGAAGAAGGTAAGCCCTGCTTCATGCAGCCAGACTCTCCCCCAGAACCCTTCGTTCTCTGGGGACAGTCCCCTTCCCCTTCCCCTTCCCCCTCCAGGCTGCCCCACCGCGGTCACGTCGGTCAACGCTCCCTTGATACTGCTAGCGAGCCGGCTGGAGGCTTGGCTTTAGCTTCCCAGCCCCTTGCGGTGGTTGATACGGACGGTACGTCTCGGCTATGCGATTCAATTCGCCAGGCGTCCGCCCAGGTACAGAGGCGTCCTTTCTACTACTGTCCGTTCAGACACGCATGCCGCTGTCCTGCGTGCGGAGGTTGCAGTCCTACTGGCGAAGGATGCAATCGAGCCAGTCCCTCCAGCCGAGATGAAGTCAGGGTTCTACAGTCCCTACTTCATCGTGCCCAAAAAGAGCGGTGGGTTAAGACCCATCCTGGATCTCAGAGCTCTGAATCGGTCCCTCTTCAGGCTGCCGTTCAAGATGCTCACGACGAAGCACATGCTAACCTGCATTCGTCCCCAGGATTGGTTTGCAGCCATCGACCTGAAGGACGCGTACTTTCACGTCTCGATCCTTCCTCGTCACAGACCCTTCCTACGGTTTGCCTTCGAAGGTCGAGTGTATCAGTACAAGGTACTTCCATTTGGCCTGTCCCTCTCCCCCCGTGTCTTCACCAAAGTCGCGGAGGCAGCCCTGACCCCTCTTTGGCAGTCGGGCCTTCGCATTCTCAACTATCTCGACAACTGGCTTCTCATAGCGCACTCGCGAGACCTGTTGTGCGAACAGAGGGACCTGGTGCTTCGGCATCTCAGCCATCTGGGCCTTCAGGTCAACCGAGAGAAGAGCAAACTCTCCCCAGTGCAGAGGATCTCTTTTCTCGGCGTGGAGCTGGACTTGATCAATATGACGGCCGCCTCACAAACGAGCGTGCACAGTCGGTGCTGAGATGTCTGGACTTATTCAGACACAAGACAGTGGTCCCTCTCAAAACATTTCAGAGGCTCCTGGGGCATATGGCAGCTGCGGCCGCGGTTACGCCGCTGGGCTTGCTTCATATGAGAACGCTTCAGCGCTGGTTACACGATCGAGTCCCGAGACGGGCATGGCACCGTGGCACACTCCGGATTGGCGTTTCCCCGCAGTGTCGCCGCCTTTTCAGCCCGTGGTCAGACCTTGCCTTCCTTCGGGCCTGAGTTCCTTTGGGGCAGGTCTCCAGGCATGTCGTGATGTACACGGATGCCTCCACCATGGGTTGGGGTGCTGTATGCAACGGGCAGGCAGCTTCGGGCTCCTGGACAGGACCCCAGCTGCAGTGGCACATCAATTGCCTCGAATTGTTGGCGGTGCTTCTAGCCCTGCGTCGCTTCCGATCGACGCTGCGCCAGAAGCACGTGCTTGTTCGTACCGACAGCACTGCGACTGTGGCGTATATCAATCGCCAGGGCGGCCTCCGCTCGCCTCGCATGTCACAACTCGCCTGCCGTCTGCTCCTTTGGAGTCAAACGTGGCTAAAATCGCTACGTGCCTTTCACATTCCAGGCGAACTCAACCGTGCAGCGGATCAGCTCTCACGGCAGTCCACCCACCATGGAGAATGGCGACTCCACCCCGAGACAGTCCAGCTGATTTGGAGCCGTTTCGGCCAGGTTCAGATAGATCTGTTCGCCTCCCCCGAAACCTCCCACTGCCAGCTCTTCTACTCTCTGACCCAGGCTTCCCTCGGCAGAGACGCCCTGGCACACAGCTGGCCTCCGGGGCCCAAGTACGCCTTTCCCCCAGTGAGCCTCCTTGCACAGACCCTGTGCAAGATCCGGGAGGACGAGGAGAAGGTCTTGTTGGTTGCGCCACACTGGCCCACCCGGACCTGGTTCCCGGAACTCATTTCCCTCGCGGCAGCCCCTCCCTGGAAGATCCCCTTGAGGAAAGACCTTCTTTCTCAGGGGATGGGCACAATTTGGCACCCACGTCCCGACCTATGGAACCTGCATGTCTGGCTCCTGGACGGGACGCTTCAGACCTGATACCAACCAATATCATCACTCAGTCCCGAGCCCCCTCTACGAGGCAGGCTTACGCCCTGAGGTGGGGTCTGTTCGCTGACTGGTGTTCCTCTCGAGGAGAGGACCCGCAGAGATGCACGATTGCAGTAGTGCTTTCCTTCCTGCAAGAGAAGTTGGAGCGCAGGCTGTCCCCTTCGACTCTCAAAGTACACATTGCCGCCATCGAAGCGTACCACGATGCAGTAGATGGAACATCCCTGGGTAAGCACCAACTCATCATGAGGTTCCTATAGGGCGCTAGGAGGATTAACCCTCCCAGACCGGCCTGGTTATGTGCCCAAGGTTCCCACCACGCCCTTCCGCGATCAGGTGGTGAACCTGCAAGCTCTGCCCCCGGAGGAGGCAGACCCGGCTTCTGCGCTGCTGTGCCCTGTTCGTGCTCTACGCCTAAATGTAGACCGTAATCGCCACTTCAGACGCACCGAGCAGCTCTTTGTCTGCTTCGGAGGTCAGCAGAAAGGGAATGCTGTCTCCAAACAGAGGTTGGCCCATTGGGTGGTAGATGCCATCTCCCTGTCTTATTTATATCAGGGAGAGCTATGCCCCTTAGGTGTTCATGCCCACTCCACTAGGAGTGTTGCTTCATCCTATGCGTTGGCTCATGGCGCCTCACTAGCAGACTGTAGAGCCGCGGGCTGGGCGACACCTAATACCTTCGCTAGGTTTTACAACCTCCGCGTAGAGGCCGTATCCTCCCTTGTCTTAACATAAGACTTCAGGTGAACGGGAGAACGGCTGGTGTCGGCTTGCTGCACCATTCCCACGTGGATCCGTGCGCCATTTCCCAGTATGTTCCCTCCGGCGAACCCTGGGTCCTCCATGCCCCACAGTCAGGCCTAGATGCGGAGTAGTCCCTGACTGTGATCCTGCCTGGGTCTCCTTCGCCCCGCAGGTTGTGGCTATACTTTTCAATATTTCCAGCGGAGGAGACCACTGTTTCCCTCGTGTATCCCTAAAAAGCTTTATGGATATATTCAATTATTTTCATTCCCACACATGAGAATTCCATGTGCTCCGCCCCCCCAACCCATGCTTCAGTACTCTGGCATCCCTGTAAGGCCCCCCTTATTGGGCCTCAGGGCGTTGGGAAGGTTACGTTTCAATTTCCATCTGCTGACACGTCCGCCTGCCAGCACGTGGGGTTGTGCGTAACGCGGTGTCAGGTTCGTGGCCTGTTCCATAGAATGTTCCCATGTAACGTCATAGTGGAACGACTGAAGGGGAACGTCTAGGTTACGAAGGTAACCCTCGTTTCCTGAAGGAGGGAACGGAGACGTTACATTCCCCTGCCACGACCTGACGTCGCGCTGACGCCGGGCTCTCACAGCTCTTCAGCAAAAGCCTGAGTGGTGCGCGCCGCCATCTTATATACCCGTATGTACAGGGGCGTGGCCGGCACGCACGTCCACTCGCCAATTTTCATTGGCCTTTTGAATAAGGCTCAGAGATGATTGGTCTCTCAAGCGAGATCCCATGTAACGTCTCTGTTCCCTCCTTCAGGGAACGAGGGTTACCTTCGTAACCTAGACGTTATGTATGCACAGCTTTAGAAATGTAAGCATATTTATGAATTTTTTATATTACAAATATTTTTTATCACAAATATTGTCCTTATGAACCTATTGTCTTATAATCTCACCCTCTCAACATTGGGGAAAAATAATTGGCATGCCATACACTGACAAAATTTTAGTTAATATATAGTTCTTTCTGGTCCTCAAATCTGATTGATTAGAGGAGATATTCTAGTGGTTTTGGAACTTCCAAAATGTTTTACTGTTTGTATCACTCTGCTTGTGGTATTTCTCAAAGCGGGTGTCATGGTGGATGCCTAAATCCAGTATAATTTAATGAAAAATACTGTTTTTGGGTCATGGAATGTAGTTTTAAGAGTTTTTTTAGAATGTACTTGTTATGAAGCAGACGGGACAAGAAGGTAAGTGTTATACAAAAGGTGTTTTATTTATACAAGCAGCAGTGCCGGAGGTGAATGGTGAGTTCGTGAAGGTGAGCAAGACTTGAAGTGATGAATACTGAGCTGGATGGTAACGTGAAGAGAGTAACAGGTCCTTTCCGTTTTAGGTGGCGAGACTGGAGGATTCCAAGAACGAAAGCCAGAGGGGTTCAGAGAGTTCGTGGATCCACCACCCTCCGCTGACACGGAAGTCAGCTTACGGCCACACACCGCTAATGACAGGATACTGAGAAGACACAGAGGACTGGCGCTTGGAAGACTGGAACGAGACAGAGATAAGGTAAGTACAATTGGGTAAGTAATCTCGATAGTGATACTCGCCAAGAGTTACTGGAAGTCCGCTTTCTCTGGAACGAGCCCGGACAATGAGTGGTGTGTGGAGAGTGTCTTTTATGTGTTGGTGATGATTACGTGCAGGTGTTCATTAATCAATACTCAGGTGACGGTGATCTGGGAGTGATTGTGGGTGCAGAACCTGACCAATCCGTGACACTACCCCCCTCCCCAGGGCCCGCTCCTGAGGGCCGAAGTCTCTTGCGCCGTGGTGGTCTACCTCGTCCTCGGGGTGCAGGGAACTCAGGATGACTAGCGTGGAACTCCTCAGTGAGCGTGGGATCTAGAATATCATCTCTTGGGACCCATGACCTCTCCTCTGGTCCATAACCCTCCCAGTCAACCAGGTACTCGAGTAGACCACCACGACGACGAGACCGGAGAATCTCCCGGACGGAGTAGACGGCTCCATCTTCCAGCATGAGGGGGGGAGGAGGTTCTTCTTCGTGGTCAGGTTCTGTGGAGAGAGTGAGAGGTGGATGAAATGGTTTCAGTAGTGAGACATGGAAGGTGGGGTGAATGCGATATTCAGGTGGGAGTTGAAGCCTGTAGGTGACGGGGTTGACCTGTTCCAGGATGTTGAAGGGACCAACAAACCTGGGACTTAATTTCTTGGAGGGCAGTCGCAGACGGATATCTCGAGTGGAAAGCCACACTTGATCGCCTGGCCTGAATTCTGGGGCTGGGGCCCTCCTCCGATCCGCGAAGGCTTTCTGTCTGCGTACTGCCCTCTGTAGGTGGTGATGTGCTTCGTCCCAGACCCTCTCGCTCTCCCGGAACCAGAGATCCACTGCGGGGACCTCAGATGGTTCACCATTCCAGGGAAATAGCGGTGGTTGGAATCCGAGAACGCACTGGAATGGTGTGAGGCCGGTGGACGGTTGCCGCAGTGAATTTTGGGCATACTCTGCCCAGCCCAGGAACTGGTTCCAGGAGTTCTGGTGGTTGTGGCAGAAGGTCCGGAGGAACCGCCCCACTTCCTGGATTTTCCTCTCCGTCTGGCCATTGGACTGCGGATGATAGCCAGAGGAGAGGCTGACGGTCACACCTAGGAGACGGAAGAAGGATTTCCATAGACGGGAGATAAACTGAGGACCGCGGTCCGATACAATATCCTCAGGTATTCCATACTGACGGAAGACGTGATTGAACAGGAGTTGGGCTGATTCAAAGGCAGTGGGTAGTCCTTTCAGGGGCAGTAACTTGCAGAACTTGGAGAATCGATCCACTATAACAAAGATGCAGGTGTTTTCATCCGATGCTGGTAAGTCCGTCATAAAATCCACTCCCAGGTGTGACCAGGGGCGGTTCGGGATTGGCAAGGGATGGAGTTTACCTGCGGGCAAATGCCTGGGACTTTTGGACATGGCACACTCCTTGCACCCCTGGATGAACCGCTGCACATCCCTTGCCATCCCAGGCCACCAGAAGCGCTCGGATAGCAGCGAGAGGGTGTTGTTGGTCCCGGGATGTCCAGTGCCCAGGGAAGTGTGGATGGAGCGAATGAGGTCTACCCGTTGTGTCCTAGGAATGTAACGTCGATCAGGAGGGCAGCCCGGCGGAGGGCGAGGAGCAGGAGTAGCGACACTAGGGGGAGCAGACCATTCGATGGGGTTGATGAAGATGTCTTGTGGGAGGATATTGCTGGGAGGTTCAGTGGAATCAGTGGAGTCGTGGATTCTAGACAGGGCATCTGCTCTTATATTTTTTGGACCGGGACGATAGGAGATGGAGAAGTGGAACCTTGAAAAGAACAGTGCCCACCTGGCCTGACGTGGGCACAGCCTTTTTGCATCACGGAGGTATTGGAGGTTTTTATGATCTGTGAGTACCAGGAAAGGATGATTGGCTCCCTCCAACCAGTGTCGCCACTCCTCCAGGGCGAGCTTGATGGCGAGAAGTTCCCGGTTGCCGATGTCATAGTTCTTCTCCGCCGGGCTGAACTTCCGGGAGAAGTAGGCACATGGATGGAGTAAAGGTGGAGTTCCGTGATGTTGGGAGAGAACCGCTCCGACTCCCGAGGTTGATGCATCCACCTCCACCACGAAAGGAAGGTCTGGATCTGGATGGCGCAGAATAGGAGTCTGGGTGAAGGCGTCCTTGAGGGATTGGAAGGCTGCGGCGGCTTCGGGGTTCCAGGTAAGTTTAGTTGGTTTTCCTTTGAGTAGGTTGGTTAATGGAGTTGTGATGATACTATAACCTTGAATGAAACGGCGGTAGAAATTAGCAAAACCGAGGAATCTCTGGAGTTCTTTGACAGAAGAGGGTTTTGGCCAGGACATGACAGATGACACCTTCCTCTCGTCCATACGAATACCCTCACGGTCGATGATGTATCCCAGGAATTGAACGGATGGAAGGTGGAATGAACATTTTTCTGCTTTCAAGAAGAGTTGGTGTTCCCTGAGTTTCTGGAGGACCTCCGCAACGTGGTGGATGTGTTCAGTCTCACTCCGGGAGTGGATGAGGATATCGTCAATGTAGACAATTACTGACCGATGGAGAAACTCCCGGAGGACTTCATGCATGAAGTTTTGGAATACGGAAGGGGCGTTGACCAGGCCATAGGGCATGACGCAATACTCATAGTGGCCTGTAGGGGTCACGAAGGCCGTCTTCCACTCATCCCCCTTCCGTATTCTCACCAGATTGTAAGCGCTGCGGAGGTCCAATTTCGTGAAGATGGTGGCTGACCGGAGTTGTTCGAGGGCCGCTGGGACGAGAGGAAGGGGATATTTGAACTTGACTGTGGCTTGATTCAGGATGCGGTAGTCAATACACGGCCGCAGCCCTCCATCCTTTTTCGCCACGAAAAAGAAGCTGGATGCAGCGGGAGAAGTGGAGGGACGAATGTATCCTTGCTGGAGAGCCTCGTGAATATACTCCTCCATGGCCTTAGTCTCCGGAAGTGACAACGGGTAGATCCTTCCTCTGGGCAAAGGAGCATCAGGAATCAGGTCTATGGCGCAGTCCCATGGCCGATGGGGAGGTAGCTGGGAAGCTCTCTTGGGGCAGAAGACGTCCTGGAAAGAGGAGTAGGTATCCGGAACCTCGGTGGATCGTTGCTCCAAAGGGCTCTCGATGGATGTGGCGCAGACAGGAATGGGTCTTGGTATAGGGCGTGGAGCTTCTGGAAAGCACTCGGGAAAACAGTCATGACCCCACCGGATTACCTCTCCATTGCCCCAAGAGATGATGGGATTGTGCTTCACCAGCCACGGGCGCCCCAAGATGATGTCCATGGTGGCCCCCTCCAGAACCAGAAGTTGGATGAGTTCTTGGTGAAGAGCTCCTATCTGAAGGTGGATGGATTGGCATTTACGATGGATACGGGGTCGTGCTGTGATGGAACGTGTTATGGGTTGAATCTGGTAGACGCTCGACGAAGCTTCGGTTCGGAGCTGTAACTGGCGACAGAGGCTCCCCGAGATGAAGTTTCCCGCTGACCCGGAGTCGATGAGAGCGTGGGCTATGACAGAAGATGTGGAGGTGGTTAACTGAACACATGTAGACAGAGGATACATCTTTTCAACTTCGGATTGGATGACACTCACCGCGGTAGGAACAGGACGAAGGGGGCATTTCATCCGAACATGCCCACTGGCTCCACAATAGAGACACAGACCCCGGGTCAGCCTTCTCTGTCGCTCAGCGGATGATAGTCTACCAGATTCAAGTATCATCGGCTCTGGTTCTGGAGGGCTGGCGGTCTCCACTGGGCGGAGGAGTGCATTAGGAGAGACATCGGAGAGAGTCTGATATGATTGCATGCGGTCAGAACATCTGATGGATTGCTGTATGAAACGCTCCAGACCCATAGCGTCATCCAACGCAGCTAGTTGGAGGCGAAGACGGGGTTCGAGCCCGAGACGATAGGTGGTCAGCAACGACCGCTCGTTCCATCCACTGGCAGCGGCTAGGGTTCGAAACCGTAAAGCATACTCATGAGTGGACATCGATCCTTGTGATAAGTGATAGAGCTGCTCACCCGCTGATACTTCCCCGTCTGTACGGTTGAACACTTCTTTGAAGTGATTGATGAATGCCTGGATGGAACGAGTGGTCGGCCCGCTTTGCTGCCACATCGATTCGGCCCACTTCAAAGCTGGTCCTGTGAGAAGAGAGGTGATAAACGCTATTTTAGACTGGTCTGTAGGATAGAGCGCTGGTTGCATAGTAAAGACAAGAGAACATTGCAGTAGAAATCCATTGCACTCCTCCGCCCCGCCAGCGTAGGGCGCTGGTCGGGCCATGGGACTGGATGGTGGTTCCGAAGAAGTGCATGGAGGTACGGGTGCCGGTGGTGCGGAAGAGGTGACAGATGGGGATGACAACAAAACCTTCCGCAGATTATCCACCAGTTCCTGGAATGGATCCTGAGCACTCATGCTGCTTACTGTTATGGTCCGGGCTTCTGTTATGAAGCAGACGGGACAAGAAGGTAAGTGTTATACAAAAGGTGTTTTATTTATACAAGCAGCAGTGCCGGAGGTGAATGGTGAGTTCGTGAAGGTGAGCAAGACTTGAAGTGATGAATACTGAGCTGGATGGTAACGTGAAGAGAGTAACAGGTCCTTTCCGTTTTAGGTGGCGAGACTGGAGGATTCCAAGAACGAAAGCCAGAGGGGTTCAGAGAGTTCGTGGATCCACCACCCTCCGCTGACACGGAAGTCAGCTTACGGCCACACACCGCTAATGACAGGATACTGAGAAGACACAGAGGACTGGCGCTTGGAAGACTGGAACGAGACAGAGATAAGGTAAGTACAATTGGGTAAGTAATCTCGATAGTGATACTCGCCAAGAGTTACTGGAAGTCCGCTTTCTCTGGAACGAGCCCGGACAATGAGTGGTGTGTGGAGAGTGTCTTTTATGTGTTGGTGATGATTACGTGCAGGTGTTCATTAATCAATACTCAGGTGACGGTGATCTGGGAGTGATTGTGGGTGCAGAACCTGACCAATCCGTGACAGTACTTGTTAAGACTTCAAATATGCAGTTTGTTATTAAAGATAACATCTTTTTAAAAATTTGCTTCAGTGTTTTCGTAGAGCTCCAGGGCGCCAGTGACCGTTCAGTGCTTATAACACTGAGATGTTGATAAGAGACTGTTTTTATGAGTGAGTCAGCAGTAAAAACATTTATATTGAAAGAGACTGAAACAGGGTCATAAACAAGGTGTCACGAATTGAGTCGTCCTGTCATTAACTCTTGCACTACACATCATGGACTTCATTCCCCACAAGCCACTGCACTAATCACTGCATTCACCTGCTCCCTGTTTCTCACTGCACTGATCACTGCTCACACCTGCAGCTCATTCACACACACACACACCTGCAGCTCATCACACGGACAGCTTATATGCCCCTCACACACACAGCTTCTTCGCGAAGTCTTGTATTGCCCCGGCTGCATTTCTGAGCGTTTCTTTCCGTGTTTGATTTCCTGTGTTTTGATTCCTGGACTCCCTCTTGTGTATGATTCTCGCTGCCAGCCCCGACCTTCTGCCTGTGTTTGACCACGATTTCTGCCTGCCCCTTTGTGTTTGTTTGCCTGAATAAAATGCTGCAAATGGATCCGCACGTCTCAGTCCGTCCTTGTGACACAAGGTCGTTTTTTTTTACTTTCAACAACAGTTTGTAAGACGCAGCCAACAAATGCACTGAGCAGTGCTCTCATCGGAAATCCAAAAATCACCCTTAATATATGAAAGGATACTTTGACAAAGACATCGCTTTTCTCAGTGGACATTAAAACTAATGTTTTGAATATGAGACTGAGCTGAAGAATGAATGCTGTATCAGATGCAGGTATCACACTCGCCCAGTCCATCTCTCTCTCAAAATATTTCAATGAGGCAACTCAACTTTCCGTGGTTACTAGTTCTAAGGTGACGTTTTCGTATTAGTAAGGCAGGCTTGAGTTTAGCTGTTCAACTGTCAACTTGAGATTTGAATCCATGGCGGAACGAAGTAGTTTGCACAACAGAGGTTTTTAAAGACTCTCCATTGTTGTCTCTATGTATTTACTCACTCATGCCATCGAACTGTTGTATAAATGCAATATCACACTTGTAGCCATGTAGGACTGGTGCCTACGGGTAAATCACAGCTGTGCCAATATACAGCCATAGTGTGATATTGCTCATGTAAAGATGTTTTATGAACATTTTATAGTTTATTTTTAATCCTGAAAGGATTTGTAAACATTTGCCTCACATAAATGGTTTGTTTTAACATGCTGTCAGTATGTTAATAATGTGCGTTTCAGTATCACACACATTTTAAAATGTAGCAATAGCAAATGACTTGAGATAAAATTTTGTCATAATATGCAACATATGTATGAGGTTCCCGCAAATTTGTTCTTTTCTTTTTCTTAATTTGTAGACTTGTCAGCTGCCACTGTGGGCTAGAGAACTGCTCTCAGAAAAGTTAATTGAGCCAGTCAGTCAGGAGATTTTAATAATAAATTTATAATGTTGTTTCTCCAAGGAAAACATTAAAGCCGTCATCAGGCATTGTGCAGATGGCACTCGTACCTTGGTCAATGAACACTGCAGATATAAACAAACCGTCTATAGGAGTGCATTATAAACTTAGAAATTAACTTGGAAAAAGTAATGGGTATTCCTGTTTCATTTTTCTGTCATATATAGAATAATATAGATTAATGCAGCGAAAATGTATCTTAGCTAAATCTCTTGAGTCTTAGTAAAACATTTCTCCTGCTTTTGAATATCTCAGTGGTCTGATCAATTTCTAATATTTTCTGCGTGTGGCGCCCAGGCAGTGGAGAAAAATGGGTTTGTGTTTCCTCTCGCATGATTCCCTGTTGAATTACACTACTACTGTAACACTATTTCTGTGAAGCCACATTAATAATATATACAACTCTTTCTAATAAGAATATTGTCCTATATCTATCTATCTATCTATCTAACTATCTGTCTGTCTGTCTGTCTGTCTGTCTGTCTGTCTGTCTGTCTGTCTGTCTGTCTATCTATCTATCTATCTATCTATCTATCTATCTATCTATCTATCTATCTATCTATCTATCTATCTATCTATCTATCTATCTACAGTTAAGTTTAAAAGTTAACTTCCCCCTTTCAGAACCTTAATTATTTTACCAAAATAAGAGGGATCATACAAAATGCAAGTTATTGTTTATTTAGTACTGACCTGAATAAGATATAAAAGATTTTTATAGTCCACATGAGAAAATAATAGATGAATTTATAAAAATGACTCCGTTCAAAAGTTTACATGATTCTTTACATGATTCATGATTCCCATGAATCTTATTACTGTGTTCTTACCTGAATAATCCCCAGCTGTGTTTTTGTTTGTTTGTTTGTTTGTTTGTTTGTTTGTTTGTTTGTTTGTTTGTTTGTTTGTTTGTTTGTTTGTTTGTTTTTTACTGATAGTTGTTCATGAGTCTCTTGTTTCTCCTGAACAGTTAAACTGCCTGCTGGTATTCAGAAAAATCCTTTAGGTCCCACAAATTCCATGGTTTACCAGCTTTTTTGTGTATTTGAACCCTTTCCAACAATGACTGTATGATTTTGATATCAATCTTTTTACACTGAGGACAACTGAAGGACTCATATGCAACTATTAAAAAAGGTTTAAATGCTCACTCATGCTTCAGAAGGAAAAAACACGCATTAAGGGGTGAAAACTTTTGAACAGAATGAAAATTTCTTATTTTATCATTTTTTTTATCATATTTTTTAGCACCACCATTCAGAGGCAACAGAAGATACTTACATGTTTTCCAGAAGACAAAATAAGTTACATTTACCCTAATTTTTAAATTCTAAACATTTTCACCCCCTGGCTCTTAATCAGTGAACGTTTGAACTTTCTGTAATAGTTGCATAAGAGTCCCTCAGTGTAAAAAGATTGATCTCAAATCCATACAGTCATTGTTGGAAAGGGTTCAAATACACAAAAATTCTGGAAAACCAAAGAATTTGTGGGACCCAAAGGATTTTTCTGAAGAACAGCAGGCAGTTTAAGTGTTCAGGACAAACAAGGGATTCATAAATCTATCTTTGTTTTTGACTAAAATGCTCACTGTAAGACAAGGGTGTTTACAAATGAGGTAAACCATAATTACTTTAAACTCTAGTACAATGCACATAGTATTCGCATCTGAATTGTAGCAAATATCCTTTTTCTCAGTATGTAGACAAATGAATAGGTGTCTTTGAAGCAGGAAGTTTGTTGAGAAATGGCAGAAACTCTTCCACTTGCTGACATTAGGATCAGTCAGAGAGAGTTAAATGAGTCTAACAGTCTGGATATGATTAACAGGTCTTTGTGGCTGTGCCAAGGGTTGTATCTCAAACAGTTTACTTGCAGTGATATCAGAATAAGCGTCTGTTTTGGTTCCTCCATTATCTTCAGACTTCTTTCTGTCTGAGAGTGGCAGTATCAAATCCCAGAAGTCATCTATATTCCATGTGATGGTCTTGTTTTGAATTCCATACAGAGTCAGATTCTGTGCAGGGAGTGTTTTAGCTGCGCAGTGGGTGAAACACGATCTATTTTCATACCTGAAGCGTTAGGCCAATTCACACTTGGAGAGAAACTGCAGACACTTGCAGTGCCGCAATAAACAGCAATGAAGACATACAGCTGAACAGCAGTGAGTTTAATTGCAAGAGCCAACTGTGAAACACTTATAATAGCATAATTTACTCTGTTTGTATATCTATCTATCCATCCATCTATCCGTTTTTCAGTTTGTCTCTCTCTGTCTCTATCTATTTTTCTATCTAGTTAGTTAGAGTAAGCAATTGACAATTTAGATTACAACTACAACTATGGACACTTTTAAGACTGACTGTTTGTCTGCAAATGTGAAATCTTAAAAGGATAGTTCAGCCAAAAATAAAAATTCTGTCATTCATTACTTACCCTCATGTCGTTCCAAATCCGTAAGACCTTCGCTCATCTTCGAAACACAAATTAAGATATTTTTGATGAAATAGAAAGCTTTCGGACCCTTTTTAGACAGCAATGCAACTGACACGTTCAAGGCCAAGAAAGGTAGTAAGAACATCGTTAAAATCAGTGCTTCAACCGTAATGAAGTAACGTTGAATAAAGTCGTTTTTTTTTTAGTTTTCTTTATGCACAAAATGTATTCTTATAGCTTCATAACATTACAGCTAAACCACTGATGTTACATGGACTATTTTATCAATTTCCTTACTACTTTTTTGGGCCTTGAACATGTCACTTGCATTACTGTCTATGACAGGTCAGAAAGTTCTCAGATTTCATCAAAAATATCTTAATATGTGTTCCGAAGATGAATAAAGCTCTTACAGGTTTGGAATGACATGAGGGTGAGTAATTAATGATAGACTTTTCCTTTTTCGGTGAACTATCCCTTTAAGAAGTCATACATTGGTTTGTATTTTGTCTAAAGTGTATAATGAAGTCTTGCTGTCTCGAGTTTTCCCATTGAACTAGAAAACCAGAGCTGATCCCCTTATTCTTTTAAACACTTACCACCAAGTTTAGATTAAAGGGCTGTTTTATCCCTTCGGGAGGCTTTTCAGCCAAGGAGGGCTGTCTTATGGAGGGAGTGTGCTTCAGCAGGATTGGTAAACTGCTTTTTTTTAAATTGGTAATCTCTCTTTTATGCTTTTGAAAACTGTTCTGAAATATGCTGACAGTCATGAGAGAGGCAGAAGTGTCCAGGCCACCAGGTAATGCCTTTGCATTGAGCGGTTGAAGATAATCCTCAGTTTGTGTTCTCTTCTGTAAAAAAAAGTTAGTAAACACTCTGTTTTTTTCTGCTTGCTAAAATCCAAAGTCCCATGGGAAAGAATATCTTTCTGTCTCTGCTGTTGGGCTCATGGGAGCTGTGATCATGAATTCATTTCTCCTGCTGAGAGGCATTGCCACAGATAATCCCAGACTTCTAACAAAACGTGGTTCAGTAAAGAAAGGGGGTGACTAAATTCCCTGTGTTTATTGTAAAGAGACTAAAAGAGGAAATGTATGATGCATAATGAGTCTGTCTGATGAGGCTGGCGTGACATAACACCTTATGAAACAATGCCTTGGGGGTGGAAAAGTATCCTTGTGTGAAGTTCAGCATATGCATCTGATTATTTATTTATTTGTTTGTTTGTTTTTCAGGGAGCCTCTAAGCATATTTCTTTGTTCTTGTTAAATAAGATATCTTTGAAAGACCCCCACAGCTAAAAACCTTGCCACCATTAACACCTTCTTTCAGACTGAGAAATACTGCAGTGTAATTATCACTCATTTGTCTATGAGGTGTCATTACAATGCGAAAGTCACCATTCTAATGTGTTTTAATGGACAGGATGTGATAATGCAGCCTTCAAGAAGAGTCAGAAATATTGAATGAATCATATGAATGTTCAAGCAATTGTAAAAGTCGTATTTACAGTACAAATGGGAAACTCTGAATTCTAGTTCATGGATTTTCAAACTGTATGATGCTATGGACCTCCTTGTGAGGGATCAACTTCCTAAAATATAAAGCCAACATTAAATTTTGATGTAACACTTAATTTTGTAATAGTAATTCATTCTATGATTTTGGACCAAACCAATACTGTTTCTTTATTTCTTTCTTGCTTTCTTGCTTAAATGTGTTTGCTTGCTTGCTTGATTTTTTTTCACAGAAGCCAGGTTGCAAAGTTATGATGTTGGAGAGGAGGTGTAAACAAGTTTATAGGGAATGATAATGAATGATTTTTGCAATTTTATTTAACATTTCTTTGCAGTATTTCTCAAATATTAAGGTGCTACAAGTGAATTAGCATATATACCACAAATTTAATCACTCACGTTTAACAGTTTGCTTTGTGCAAAACTTTTTCTTTTTAGAAAAGTGCTATAAATTAACGTGATAAATTAAATGATGAAAATTTTACTTCAAATGTAATATATTAAAGGCAGAGTGTATACGATTTTTTGATCAAAATACCCAAAAACCACTAAAACAGTGTTATATTTGCTGACTTGTGTACTTACCTTATCCCAAATGTTTCGAAGAATGTTAAATTCCAGAGAAATAAGCAATTTTAACTAGTGACATAGACTGTGTCCTCCTTGTGTCGCCTGTTAATGATGTCAAACGCCCTTGATTTTCCAGTTTTATTTTATAGAAACCTAAGACACTTTAATATGACATGAATTTTATTAGACAGGTGAAAAACACACAGAGTAGCATTATAGCAGAATTTTCAACACACTTAACTGTATCTAGTATGATAAAACAGCGCTGTTTTACCTCAAATACGCAAGACTGGAAGAAGTGGAAGTGGTCAACTGTGGCATAATAAAAGCTCCACTGCATTCAAGCCATGAATTGTGCTCGTCCTTCAGCGGAGTAATTTCGCTTCCGCGACTTTCTGTGGCTGTGGGGATGAAGACTACTTCTTCCATGATTCCACAATCAGTTAAACTTCTTTGTTCGTTTTGAATATGCGCCCTCTAGTGGCAAAAACTTACATATTGTGCCTTTAAAATTAGGGCTATCAAGTGATTAGAATGTTAAATCCCGTTAATGATATGTAATCTTATCACACATTGACTTGGCCTGAGAAATTTTCCCTTCAAAAGATAAAGTCTTTTTTCTGTTAAATGAAAAAAAAAATAGAATAAACAAAAAAGGAGCTTAAGAAATATTTTAATTCAAAATAGAATACGTTACACATAAACTTTAAGAAGACATAAACTTTTAAACTTTCAGTTTTTAGAAGCTGGTATATATGTATATTTGCACAGACTGTTTCAAGATGGCATGAATGCATTTATAGTGTGATTAGAACAATATTATGATATTTATGTGTTATTAGAAAAACTAAATATTGATCAATGAAAAAAAATAATTATACTGTAAATATAGGCACAACAGTTTTGCAGAGGCTTTGTTTGGAACTATTTTTGTTGGCGAAATTGAGCAATATCCCATTTGAGTCTTGCAGATAATCAGGAAAAAACAGCACTCGTGTTTGTGTAATATTATTAAACTATATCATGTGACCCTGGACCACAAAACCAGTCATAAGGGTCAGTTGAGTAAGTTTCTGAAAGCTGGGTAAATACGCTTTCCATTGATGTATGGTTTGTTAGGATAGGACAATATTTGGCAGAGATACAATTATTTAAAAATCTGGAATCTGCAAAAAAAATCTAAATATTGGAATATTGATAATCATCTTTAAAGTTGTCCAAATTAAGTTCTTAGTAATGCACATTACTAATCAAAATTACGTTTTGATATATTTATGGTAGGAAATTTACAAAATATCTTCATGGAACATACTTAATATCCTAATGATTTTTGGCATAAAAGAAAAATCGATAATTTGGAACCCATAAAATGTATTGTTGGCTATTGCTACAAATATACCTGTGCTGCTTATGATTGGTTTTGTGGTCCAGGGTCACATATCTTGAATTTTGGAAGCATTCAAGAGGCTTTGGCGGGGTGCATTAAATTAAAATGTTCCATAATTAATCACACTTAAAAATAAAAGAATGAAATTAAAAGAACATCTGTGTTACTTTTTTGAATTGAACGTGTAAGGTCATAATACTAATTCAAAGTCTAATTGGCTATAGTAAACGTTTCTAATGTGCATCAAGCAGACAGCATCAAAGATCTGTAGTCAACGCGTTGCTTTGGGCTAAAGGTATTATGTGCAACACAAAAATCTTCTTTGGATAATTAACGAAATTACAAATAAGAGAGAATTACAGAGAAAAATCCTTCATTTACCTTGCCTCCATTGTATCTCAGCGCCTCATTTAACAATGTTTGCAGTGTGCAACGTAATATTGGTTCATAAAGTAATTAAGACAGAGAGCTATGTGGGACGGGGGGAGGTGGGGTGTCAGATACAACATTGGAGTCTCCTCGCAGAACAGGCCGAGTCCATTAAATGCGTACATCTACTCCATTGTGAGCGATTTCCATTACCACATCCATGGATTAGAGATGCTCTGATACATCTTGCATTGAACAAACCATATCCATTAGTGAGCTTGAAAGACTTGTTAATGGACAACACTTTATTCAGAGCATGTCTTTCTTATTTTATTGTAAATGGCATCGACTGACACCGGATTATATAACCCTGTATCACTTCCAGCACACAGAAATGTTAGTCAGCAGTGACAACAAATCAGACGGAGCTGCGAGAAAAGGAAGTAGCACCACGGAGACTGTCATGCTCGCATTAGTTCCAAGCACCAACGTTTACAGCGGCTGGATCAATGTAGTGCTGATACAAAAGTTTCAGAGATTTATGGGCCGCGGCATAACAGCATCTACAGACGGAGAGCGAGAGCTAATGTAGAGATGGGAGGAAGTGTCCATCTAACACAATCAGCCTCCCTGTTATTTCTGACACTAGCGCAGACTAAAAGGCTACATTAGGCGGCCCTCACCTGGTTCTGGAGCCCAGACTGTGCCAGCTTTAATCAATAGACACAGACCTGCCCACTGGCTTTTGCTAGCAGACATGCCTCATAAGCTTTTCTGGCAGAAAGGCCAGGCTGAAATGCAAGTTGATGAAATGGAAAAGGAAGAGAGTGTCAGGCGGAGCAGCAGCGTGGAGATAATTATAAAGGATAACAAGATTTCGGTCGAAAAGCTTGTTGTGATTAAAAAAAGAAAAAAGAAAAACATGAGCGTTTTGCTATTGTAGCCCTTCAAATTAGTTGGTAATACAATCCCACTGTTAATTTAAACCCTCATAGAATTAATAGAATTAATTACACAACAGATACACATACACACAAAAGTGAGAATATTCAAAAATATTGAAAATTAATACTTTTATTCAGCAAGGATGTATTAAATTGTATTCAAAGACAGTTAAACGAGTAGTTCACTTTCAGAACAAGAATTTACAGATAATAAATCCATTACATGGAGAGAAATCCTGAAATGTTTTCCTCAAAAAACACGATTTCTTCATGACTAAAGAAAGAAAGACATGAACATCTTGGATGACAAGGGGGTGAGTACATTATCTGTAAATTCTTGTTCTGAAAGTGAACTACTCCTTTAAGACATTATGTTACAGCACTATTTCAAATAAGTGCTGGTCTTCTGAACTGTCTGTTTATCAAAAGACGAATTGAAAAAGTTTAAGCAGCAACTGTAATGATAATAAGAAATGCTTCTTGAGTGTCCAAATAAGCATGTTAGAATGATTTCTGAAAGATGATGTAACACTGAAAACTGGAGTAATGGTTGCTGAAAATAAAGGAATAAACATTACACGATATTATATTACTGTAATATTTACTGTATAAGAGACTCAAAATCATTCCTAACCCAAATTTTTAAATGGTAGTGTATACTGAGTAAAATAATCAGTTGTTTTATTAATATTTTTCAGTATTTAATTAAATCTAAGTTTGTTTATAATGAACATTTTTCTCATCTCATCTGATTTGTCTTTTCCCAGAGCTTACTGCAAACCATTCTGTGATTGCCTTTTCTACACAATTCATGAGAAAATGCCCTGAAGGTACTATAAGGTGGGTGGGTGGTGTTGTAGCTAACACTCAGGGCTGCATGGTAACCAGAAGGTTGCTGGTTTGAACCCTGCGAGATGAAAGCCGTGAGCTATCACAGCTGTGCCTTTGAGCGAGGTGCTTAACCCCAGGTTACTCCAAAGGGAATTTACATGTACTGAACTGTAAGTCAGTTTAGATAAAAGCGTTGGCTAAATGACTGCTTACTTACCAGACACTAGAAAGTTCTAAAATATTAACAGCCATGTGATAGGCCATTCCTCATCTACAACAACACAACAACTTGTGGAGCAGGAAGGCTGGTTTCTCTAAAGATTGCCTACTTAAAAATTCCAGTTACACAAATGCTACACAAAAGCAGTGGATTTGAATGTTAATGCACATAAAGGGATAGTTCACCCAAAAATAAAAATTCTGTCATTAATTACCCACCATTCAAGGCCCAGAAAGGTAGTAAGGACATTGTTAAAATGAATGTGATATCAGTGGATCAACCATTTTTTGATTCAGTGCTCGTAATGTGTTGCATGTAGTTAGTAGTAATCCTCTCTGGGTCCACTGGAAGGGACAGATAATCTGTACTCATTGTTTAATCAGTCAAAATGTTTAGTATTACGACAGGTGTCCTGGCTTAGCTCCCTCCTGTGTGAATTGTCAACTGGAAATGGGACAGTCCACCCCAGCAGCATCACCCAAAACAGGGCTATTTTTTCTGATCCAACTGAAAAGCTGTCATTTTGGTGAGAATTATTGAAAATTATGCATGAAAAGTCCTTCTTGTGATTTAGAATAATATACATAAAGCTCCTCTTGAGCGATCATTCATTTACATTTGAGGCATTTGAGTTGGTGTGTGTCACTTGAAGTCTTGAAAACATAAATAATGTGAACCATTGTACATCACACTTTAATGGAGATATTATACATAGGCCATTGTGCTTCTTGTTTTTCCGAGACCAAATGGTGTGTGGGTGAAGCACATTTTAGTTTGTAGGTGTTGTATTTCTCTAAAAAGCTATGAGCGTCAGGAGTCCAGCAGAGTTAAGTAACTTATTTGTGCAAGGAATTTGAATACAGTTTCCATAGAGTCTATAGCACTAGCTGCTAATCTCCAAGCTTTTAGAAAGTATTTTTTTATATTGGTATACTGCTAAAATAATGATCAGAAAGGAACATGCTATAAACATACTATTCAATGTCCACATTTTGTTTCTCCTGGACAATAGAACCACAAGGAGTCATATTTACAGTACCTTGCTCTTTCGAGATAAAAGAGCTTTATGTATTTTGGAAACATGCTATTATAAACTTTTTAGAACTTCCTATCAGGTCAAAAACCACAGGTCATCGGATGCAAAACTAACTTTTACATGTTGTTTTTTTACAACATTAATGTGTGTTGGCAGTTTGTGTACAGTCGTGGCCAAAAGTTTTGAGAATTACATAGATATTGGAAATTGGAAAAGTTGCTGCTTAAGTTATAATAATAGCAATTTGCATATACTCCAGAATGTTATGAAGAGTGATCAGATGAATTGCATAGTCCTTCTTTGCCATGAAAATTAACTTAATCCCAAAAAAAAAACGTTCCACTGCATTGTTAAGAAGGCTTCGGGGGCGTCCAAGAAAGTCCAGCAAGCGCCAGGATCGTCTCCTAAAGAGGATTCAGCTGCGGGATCGGAGTGCCACCAGTGCAGAGCTTGCTCAGGAATGGCAGCAGATAGGTGTGAGCACATCTGCACGCACAGTGAGGCCAAGACTTTTGGAAGATGGCCTGGTGTCAAGAAGGGCAGCAAAGAAGCCACTTCTCTCCAAAAAAAAAAAAACATCAGGGACAGATTGATCTTCTGCAAAAAGTATGGCGAATGGACTGCTGAGGACTGGGGCAAAGTCATATTCTCCGATGAAGCCTCTTTCCGATTGTTTGGGGCATCTGGAAAAAGGCTTGTCCGGAGAAGAAAAGGTGAGCGCTACCATCAGTCCTGTGTCATGCCAACAGTAAAGCATCCTGAGACCATTCATGTGTGGGGTTGCTTCTCATCCAAGGGAGTGGGCTCACTCACAATTTTGCCCAAAAACACAGCCATGAATAAAGAATGGTACCAAAACACCCTCCAACAGCAACTTCTTCCAACAATCCAACAACAGTTTGGTGAAGAACAATGCATTTTCCAGCACAATGGAGCACCATGCCATAAGGCAAAGTGATAACTAAGTGGCTCGGGGACTAAAATGTTGAAATTTTGGGTCCATGGCCTGGAAACTCTTAAACTTAAAACTTGTGATCAATCTTTAAGAGCCGGGTGGACAAGCAAAAACCCACTAATTCTGACAAACTCCAAGAAGTGATTATGAAAGAATGGGCTGCTATCAGTCAGGATTTGGCCCAGAAGTTGATTGAGAGCATGCCCAGTCGAATTGCAGAGGTCCTGAAAAAGAAGGGCCAACACTGCAAATACTGACTCTTTGCATAAATGTCATGTAATTGTCGATAAAAGCCTTTGAAACGTATAAAGTGCTTGTAATTATATTTCAGTACATCACAGAAACAACTGAAACAAAGATCTAAAAGCAGTTTAGCAGCAAACTTTGTGAAAACTAATATTTGTGTCATTCTCAAAACTTTTGGCCACGACTGTACACAACCACTCTACAATGATAAAAATTCACCCAGTGGTATTTTTTAAATCTTTAAAAGTAATATCCCCTTTTTAAAATCAGGTCATTCTCAGCTTCTTGTCGGTCTGATGACACACCGACAGAGGACGCTCCCACGATAATTGATTGACATGAGCGCCTTACCTTAGACCCGCCCTCACCGAGTTGAAACAGTCCGACTCTGATCGCCATTGTGTCGACTCAGGTGCAGGGGAAGACAAGAATGTCTCAGATTGAGCGATTGAGGTGTTCTGTTGTTGGATTTAATAATGAACATAGCAGTAGTCATTTACTTCCGACATCTGAGCTGCAGAAGATGCAGAGGATAACGTTACTTTCATTTTTAAAAGGAAAGGGCCGATCCCAATCTCCATATGCGTCTATGTTTGTGCAAATCTTTCCTAATGCAGCTTCACCCACAGCAAAAGTGAGTATTTTTGCATCTTTGCAAATGGCCTTTCTTAATAATGTGTTTGTTGGCAAGTTTCGCCGCTAAATGCAGCTAAACGTGGCTAAACGCGGCTAAGTGCGGCTAGGTGTTTCTTACTGTTACGATCACTAGCTGGAGTGCCTGTGATCTCCAGCAGAGGGCACTCCAGCCCGGACTCTCCTATACTCTGTTTATGCGGTGTCATCTCAACCCACCATGCTTTACTCTTGTCTGTATGTGTCACGTTCTCATTGGTTCCCTGTTCCATGTGTCCCCTTCCCATTGGTTGATCTGGTCATGTGTTCACTCATGTTTGATATAAAAGCCACTCCCTTCCCCCTCTGTTTTGCTGATCGTTGTTTAGCCTTAGTGTTTGCATTGTTCCTTGTTCTTTGTTCCTGTTTCCTAGCCTTGCCTTTGTGTTTTTTGATCTTGGACTGTCCTGCATTTTTTAACCTTGCCGCCTACCCTGACCATTTTGCCTGTCTTTCGGATTACGCCTTGGATTATTCTTTGATGTTACTGTTTGCTGTCTCTGACCCCGCCTGTTTGACCTCGTCTCTAAATAAAGCTAGCATTTGGATCCACACCTCTGTCGTCCAGACTCCCATCATAACACTTACACTACTATTGAGAATTTATAACCAAAGTATATTATACACTTTTATTAAGACCCTAAAGAATCATATCAACTTATGAAAATGACCCCTTTAAAGGTGACACTTCATAAAATCTGACTTTTTCCATGATTAAGTGCTATAATTGGGTCAGCCCAGAAAATGTGAAATAGAATAACCCAGTAATTGTTTTGGTAAGCCTTTCTCTGGAAATCTCTGGCTGTAGTTTTCACAAACCACAACTGTGTACCAGTTCTAACACCATGGCAAAAGTTAGAGCAAAGCATGCTAACTGTGTCTTTGGCTACACAGACGAGCAAAGAACACTATTTAGAGTCCCAGCCTCAGAGGAGACAAGAAAGCAGTGGATTTATTGATTTATTTACTGTATATTACGCTGCTGCCACAGAATTAATATAAACGTGATTTCTTTCCCAGCTGTTTACCTTCACTGACATAACCGACTGTTTTTTTGTAACTCGTGTGTTTTTAACATACACCTGTGTATATTTGACAGTTTAAGCGCAATAAGACATGAAAGAGGAGTTTAGTTTAGTACTCACATGTCGTGTAACAGCCACTTTCTGTGTGTGTGCTTCAGATGTGTGCACTGAGAAAACATATATCAGAAGTTGAAACTAATATGGTTTAAAACGCATGATTTTAGCACGATAGATCTAATAATCAAAACCAAACAGATGTTTTTTGGCAGAGTATCTGAGGTAGGAGCTGTAAATGCACAGCTCTATGCAGGGAGCAGCAGCTCATTTGCATTTCAAGAGTCATGCACGAAAACAGTGCGTTTCTGCTTCTACTCAAAATGGGCATTTTCAAAATGGTGTAATAAATGATCTGTATCTGTATTTTGAGCTGAACTTCACAGATACATTCTGGGGAAGCTGAGACTTATATTACATATTGTAAAAAGGGGCATAATAAGTCTTATTTCAATGAAACAATAAAAATGACGCGCTCTAAACTTCTGCAACTTAAGTCTTATTAATGTGAAAAGGGCATTTTTCTAGTTACAACAGAAAAAAAATCTGACCCTTTAGATGTACAAGGATTGCTCGTTGAAAAAGAAATTGATACTTTTATTAAGTGAGGATGTATTATGCCAGTAAAGACATTTAAAATGTTTGAAATATGTCAAATCAATGCTGTTACTTTCTGATATTTAACGAATTGTGGGTGAAAAGAAAAACACTTCGGGTTTGATGTTTCCACAAAAATAAATAACAGTTTTCACAATTGATCATATGAAGAAATGTTTCTTGAATAGCAAATAAGCATATTTAAATGAAATCTGAAGGATCATGAAGAATGGACTAATGGTTGCTGAAAATTGCAGCTTTGCTATCGGAGGAATACATTAGGAATAAAAAATAATAAATTGTAGAAATATTTCACTGTTTTCATTGCATTTCAGATCAAATAAATGTAGCCTTGGTGAACAAGTTCTATCCTTCAAAAACATAAAAAATTCTTAATGACCCCAAACTTTTTTTTTAAGCAAGCAATGTGTTATTAAATATGTCATGATAATTTACCAATTCCAGTTTAGTCATGCATAGTGGGATTATCAATAAATCAAGCGTTCCACTTTGTAGGGTTGGGGTGGCATTGGGGCGATTAAAAGCAAATAGCTATAGCAATAGCTGTGATTAAGGACAATCAACATCTGAACATCAGCCAACCGTATAATTGAGAACCACATGCTCTACCTCTGGTTAGCGTCAACTAGCACTAAAACAAAAATCACATAAAACAAATGAGCCATTTGTGTGGATGAAACAATTCCCATTAGTGCTGTTAATCTGATGGGTATTAGGGCCACAAGAGGTATTTTTAAACACATTGCAATTTGTTGATTGTTGGAAGAGTCATGATTTATTAAAAGCTTTTTCATAAACACTAGAAACACAGCTACTCCATAGAGGGCAAACAAACAGAGCAGCCATCACATTAAAGACCTGCAATGCAGTGTGTTTAAAAGTTTGAGGAAAATTATGATTTTGCAATGGGAAAATAGTAAAGTTTATCTAGAATACAAGTCAATGAGGTTGAGGAGCGCAATAAAGAATATAAACTTCTTGTGCCTCAAGATTAATTTTGCCGCTCTCTCTTCAGAGGAAGAAAAATTACTTTCATTATATCATTTAATTCTTAATACTTGTCAACCCAAGAGAGCCGTCCCTACAAATTCAACCTGCACTTTTATTATTGAAAGCATAACAAATAGTAACAGTGCGCTATATGTATTTTTTCATTTTCAGTCTGGTCACGTATGTCTTGTTTATAACTTCCTCTCCGGCAAATAGGCATGGTCAAATGAATGCAAATACATCCCATTATTGTGAGTAACATGGGAGATGGGGAGCTAAGAGTGAGTGACACATAAGGTCTTGGGTCTGCTGAGAAAATATTAAACAAAATGAAACATGATGAAGTCATTTTAGAGCCTGTAAAGTAAGTTTAAATAAACATGAACAACTAATTGTGTTTCACTTGTTCCCTTGATATAACTATGGAAAGCACCTGCAAATGAAAAGAAGATATTTTGAAGAACACTTCAACTGTTTTTGTCCGTGCAATGAAAGTAAATAGGGTTCAAAACAACAATGTATCCCATTCGCCTATTACAGACCATTATAAAATATCTTCTTTGGGTTTCACAATATAACGACAGTCAAGCAGGTTTGGAACAACATAAGGGTGAGTAAAAGATGAAAGAACAGACTTTAGTTAATTTGATTGAATTTTGGACAGGAAGGCTGTTAGGGATAGAACTACAGTCTGTTCACTGGATTGCACTATTGTTCAACAACATACCGACTGTTCAGCTGATGAAAGTCTTTGTGGGGAAAGAAAAAAACAACTTTCACTAGACAAAAGCTCCATAAAACAATTTTGAAAGTTGGCAGTGTGATCTAGGACGTTTATACAGTGAGTGCCATTATAAAGACTAAGTCTATCCTCCACAGCCTTCATCTGCATTAAAGGGATAGTTCACCCAAAAATGAAAAGTACACCATGATTTACTCACCCTCAAACCATTCTTGGTGTATATGACTTTCTTCTTTTAGACGAATACAATCTGAGTTTTATTAAAGGGGTCATCGGATGCAAAACTAACTTTTACATTTTACATTGCATAAATGCGTTGGCAGTTTGTGTACACAACCACCCTACAATGATAAAAATCCACCCAGTGGTATTTTTTAATCTTTAACACTAATATCCCCTATTTAAAATCAGGTCATTCTTAGCTTCTTGTAGTTGTGATGGCACACCGACAGAGGGCACTCGCACGATAGTAGATTGACACGAGCGCCTTACCTTAGACCCACCCTCACCGAGCTGAAACAGTCCGAATACGATTGCCATTGTGTCGACTCAGGTGCAGAGGAAGACTCTAATTGAGCGATTGAAGTGTTCTGTTGTTGGATGTAATAATGAACATAGCAGCAGTCATTTACTCCCGACATCTGAGCCGCTTAAGAGGCAGAGGACAACGTTACTTTCGTTTTTAAAAGGAAAGCGCCGATCCCGATCTACATATGCGTCTCTGTTCGTGTGAATCATTCGTGATGCAGTTTCACCCACAGCAGAAGTGAGTATAAGGGTTTTTATGCATCTTTGCAAATGGCCTTTATTAATAATGTGCTTGTTGGCAAGTTTCGCCGATAAACGTGGCTAAATGCAGCTAAACACAGCTAAACACAGCTAAATGCGGCTAAAGTAAACATTACAGCTCGTAATCCCTCGGCAGAGAGGGGCGGGGCAAGCAGAGCTCATTTGCATTTAAAGGGCCCCTGCGATAAAATGAGCTGATATTTTGCTGAGCTGATTTTGACAAGGTAAAAGGATGTTTTTTTACACTACAATTGGGAATTTTTAACCAAAGTATATTAGAGACTTTTCATTAAGATCCTAAAGAATCATATGAACTTGTGGAAAATGGGCATCTGATGACCCCTTTAAAAATGTCCTGGCTCTTCCAAGCTTTGTAATTTTTGTAAAGCTTTGGTGTTTAAGATTTAAGTCCATCCATCACAAAAAGTACTCCACATGGGTCGGAGGGGTTAATAAATGCCTTCTGAAGTAAATCGATGCATTTGTGTAGGAATAATATCTATATTTAAAACTTTATACATCATAATGTCTAGCTCCCGCTAATTATGATACCCATGTTCACAAGTTAGTGGTGTTTCAGCAGATGGCAAAGGACGTAGGCGTATCAATAGATATGTATTGCTAGATGCCTTATTAACGTCTGTTTCTATGGGCTGCTATATGCAAGCCGTCCACCGTATTGGAATGTACATGAAGAGAGCAAGTTACCAATGCATCTGCACTGCAACAAGTTATACGCATGTATGACTATGTATGACTATGAGATACTTTTGCTAAACTAACACAATACAACAAGATGATGCCATTAGCTAACAAGGAATTTAAAAGGTACACTCTTAAAAAGGATGTGTTAAAAACAACACAGCCTGTGTTGTTTCTTAACACACCTTTGTGTCTAGTTAAGGACAACACATTTTGTGTTAGTTTTAACTCAACTAGTGTGTTATTCCAGCTAACACAGAAAATGTGTTGATTTTTTCTACACACTATTGTGTTATAAATACACAATTTGTGTCAATTATGTGTTATTTTTTACCAAACTTTTGTATGCAATAAAGACACTGCAAACTAATGTATAGTTTAAACACAATTTATTAAACCTGCTACTAACAATTACATAAAAACTCAAAAAGGTTAAAAAAAGAGAGGTAAACAATCAATTCAGTCATTTCAACATATAATTGTTCCTTGAGTGAAAAGTTGTTAATGGTTTATAAAGTTTGTACTTTAAAAAAAATGTGGTATTTGACAACCTCTTAAGCATTAATCGTTTTATTTACATATTTTTATCAGCATACAAGTGATGGTGAGGGTCGTGAGATGAAGTCTCTCGTTTGTCTCTGTCATGTCAGTAACTGCCACAAGCGCTTCAGGAGTGTCTTCCAGTCAAAGCTGCAAGAGTAAAATAAAGATACTTTTGTTATTTATAGACTACACATAGCGAATATTGGAAAATAGCGATAGCTAAAAAGGCAAGAAAAGCTTTAGCATTAGAGATTATGTTAGCGTCTTAAGGCAATTTGCACAATAAGTGGCACCACGAAGCTGTTCATTTTGAAAGAGAAAGACGCGACGAACGAATGCATTTTCTCATTAGCACTACAACGTGTCAATGATGAATTAAAAGCGATTCTGTTCACAATTAATCCGACAAAAGAAACTATAAAGCTTGTTAAAATAAGCTCCCACCGTCGTGATGTGCCGCAGACGCAGGCGCAGCTCGCATCGGCATTCGTGAGGCAATTTTACCACGTATAGACCTTTTTCCTGAGTAAACGATGAGCGCCGCCATTACGAATTCTAACGTCCGATTGAATGCTTTTCTGTTCCGGTTTCCATAGGAACCAGTGTTGCCAGATTGGAAATGTCCAAGTATCGTACCAGAAGCTCAAAATTATCGTATTTGGGAGAAAATTATCGTATTTGAGTCAAACGTTCAAAATAAAGATATTTATCTAGATGTTACAGCTATTTATCCTTTTCAGCACTCCTTTTCTATACTTTATTGCAATGCTAAACTAATTATCTTACCTGAGTCAAGCGTTCAAAATACAGCTATTAATGTAGATGTTACAGCAATTTATCCTTTTCAGCACTCATTTTCTATACTTTATTGTTAAACTAACAACCTCAGTTTTGAAACAACTGACCTAAGTGCGACAGGAACGTTAACTTGTACTCGTGAGAGAGAGCCATTCTCCACATGATATTGGTTGAGAAGACGTAAGATTGGATGAAAAACATGCGTAACGCCACGTTCACGTCTCCTCACAATCATGAAGGTAGACGTAGAATCCACACATCTAGATCTTTGAGAATAGAAGCTCTATAATTAAAACGACCATGGTGTCACAAAATTCTGAAATTATCGTACATTGTGGTATTACTGATCGTACATCGTACAGAGGTCAAAATTATGGTACAAATACGATAATTATCGTACGTCTGGCAACACTGATAGGAAATCATTCAAATAGCGTCCGTGTTTTTAATGTAGCTACCTTCCGCTGTTTCGTGTCATCTACACACTTATTAAAGTGAGGCACTGACAAATGACGGTCATTGCGACATTGCCAAGTGATGGCGCTATGTAGCCATGTGCTTTTTAAAAACATTTTAATAGGTTTAACATTAGTTTATTAATTTGGAATATACCCTAATTTGACTAGAAACAGTGCAGACCGGAAATGCAAAGCATTCTTTCAGTCAAGAGTCGGACTTACTTCCGTGTTCAGGAAAAAGGTCTATATATGTGCCAAATGCCCCTCGACCGTCTCCAAACGATCACAAAAGACATTTTAAAAACGTATAATGGCAAATACAAACATTTCTTACCTTCACACATCGAAGTTATGTCCTGACGATGAAAACTTGCAGCACGAGGAAATTAGCTTGTCTCAGTAGAATAACGACTCATGAAGTGAGGCAAGCAGCAATGTGATTGGCTGATATTTAACACATATTGTGTTGGACACACTGTGTTGGATATTTTCTTTTTTCTTTTTCGTTTTTAACACACATTTAACACAAAGTAACACAAAATGTGCTAAAATAGACATAACACAAACAATGTGTAAAAAATTAACACATCCTTTTTGAGAGTGTACTTTAGATTAAAACCTGTATTATTGAGTTAATACTAGGGTTTGAGTTAATACTAGATTAATCTAGATTAAATCTTGGAATTAATCTAGATTAATCTAGATTAAAATGCTAATTTGAATTCTGCTGAAGGCATTCAGAATATGTGTGCTACCCAAATAATGACTAAAAGTAAGTCTTCGAGAACGGGCCAGGTGGCGCATTAGATCAGGCGCTCTTTTCCTGTTTCCAAAATGCATCACAAACTGCTTGACAATTGCATTTACAACATAATTACCTATACAAACTTGTGTAACCAAGTACTTCTGCGCAAAAGGCTGCACGACGTGCGCGTTGCCGTTAAATACACAGACGCGCACGGGCATGGATTTCTGCGTGCATAGTCTTCCATTAAACTGCGTTGCTTTTAGAAGCGTCAATTCAGTTGTTGCATATAGTTTAATGTCTTTATTTAGGGATTATGAAAGTAAATTATAACTCAAACTTGATATTTTACTGGGGCACAGCAGATTTTCACTGGGGCACGTGCCCCAGTAAAAAGGGTCTAGCAACGCACCTGCCCTGAAGCGGCTTCATAACTGCATCCATGTTTGCACGTCTCATTTGATGTGGTAATTTCACAGACTTGTTGAAGACTCGTTCTCGCCTCCTACAGTGCAATTCGACTAGGTATACGTCATCCGCGCTAAAATATCAAGGTGAAAGTCATCATAGCTTATGTAGTTTAGACCCAGCTCCCAACCCGACTTTGAGAATAGATTAACGGCGATATTTTTTTTATCGCCCGATAAGAGTCTCACGTTAACGCAGCACGTTAACGCCGATAATGGCCCACCACTAGTTAATACATATTAAAAACACAAACCAACACATTCTTACCTTTAAAAGGTTATCTCTTCTTTCTTCTGGAATTAAATCCCAGTGGTTTTTACAACCATCGACTGTGCATGATTGTGGCATCTTTGAATATTAATTGATTATTATGGTAAATTGTTGCAATATAACAGATGCGTCTACATGCCTGGATATCTATGAGCGTATCGATTTACTTCAGAAGGACTTTATTAACCCCCTAGAGCAGGGGTCCCCAATCCTGTTGCTGGAGATCTACCTACCTGCAGACTTTAGTTCCAGCCCTGCTGTAACGCAGTTGTCTGTAATTATCAAGTGCTACTTCAGAGATTAATTAGCTGGTTCAGGTGTGTTTAATCAGGGTTGGAGCTGAACTTTGCAGGATAGTAGATCTCCAGGAACAGGATTGGGCACCTCTGCCCTAGAGCCATGTGGAGTACTTTTTATGATGGATAGATGCACTTTATTTTGCTTTAAAATCTTAACAGCCATTCACTGCCATTTTAAAGCTTAAAAGACCCAGGATTTTTTAATGTAACTCTGATTGTATTCGTCTGAAAGAAGAAAGTCATATACACCTAGGATGGCTTGAGAGTGAATAAATCATGGTGTAATTTTTATTTTTGGGTGAACTATGATTTAATTTATTTAATATGGCATCCAACCAAACTAAGGTCTTTGGACCATTTTCACAGACTGTAATGAAGTGGTTGAACAGTCATCATAAATCATGCAAAGTGTTTTATATTTTCATTTTTTTAACACTTTACTTAAATTTTTATTATAATACCCTTCTAATAGAGCGGCTGACAGTGTTCTCTTTTCTGACTTCTGTTATCAATCCCTTTCTCTATGTTTCTAACTCATGGAGTTTTTGTTTTGCTATTTAAAAGTGTAGTTCACTTCCAGAACAAAACTTTACAGATAATTTACTCACCCCTTGTCATCCAAGATGTTCATGTCTTTCTTTCTTCAGTCGTAAAGAAATTATGTTTCTTGAGTAAAACATTTCAGGAATGTTCTCCATATAGTGGATTTCTATGGTGCCCGTGATTTTGAACTTCCAAAATGCAGTTTAAATGCAGCTTCAAAAAGCTCTAAACAATCTAGCCGAGGAAGAAGAGTCTTATCTAGCGAAACGATTGGTTATTTAAAAAGTTTTTATCACAGTTTATATACTTTTTAACCTCAAATGCTTGTCTTGTCTAGCTCTGCGATGGCCATGCGAACTCTGTGTAATCCGGGTCAATACAATTAGGGTATGTCGAAAAACTCCCATCTCATTTTTTCCCCTCCAACTTTCAACATCGCTGTTTTACCTTTTTACAAAATTCTACATCTCTGTTTTACCTTTTTTGTAAAGGGTGTTTGACCCTCCTTACACGTTCACTTTGTAAACACTGGGTCAGTACTTCTGCAGCGATGTAGAACGATTTTGAAGTTGGAGGAGAAAATGAGATGGGAGTTTTCCCCCAAACTGTATTGACCCAGATTACACAGAGTTTGCATGCGCATTGCAGAGCTAGACAAGATGAGCATTTGAGGTTAAAAAGTATATAAACTGCACATTTGTTTTACAAAACTTTCTAAAATAACAAATTGTTTCACTAGATAAGACCCTTCTTTCTTGTCTGGGATTGTTTAGAGCCCTTTGTTCAAAATCGCAGGCACCATAGAAGTCCACTATATGGAGAACATTCCTGAAATGTTTTCCTCAAGAAACATAATTTCTTCATGACTAAAGAAAGAAAGACACAAACATCTTGAATGACAAGGGGGTGAGTATATTATCTGTAATTTTTTGTTCTGTAAGTGAACTTCTCCTTTAAGCAAATGGGAACGCAAAACACTGAAATGTAAAAAGAGTCCATTATTGTTTTTGTGTGAATTATCTATTTAAAGGTGCAGATGGACTGGGGAAGTGATTTTAGAAAAAATATTCATGTTAGTAACTATTTACATACCCTTATATATAATTCTGACTGCCAGTTTTATGTGAATATGCTGTTGCTTTAATTTTTGGACCTCCTTTTAATGTAATGAATCATGTATGTGAGTCATGTTGTAGGTGTTGATTCATCACTCACAAATGTTGTGTTTTACCAATAAGGCTGCCAGATATACACAAATTCTGTCTCTTTTTTTTTTTTTCTTTTTGACAAGTCTTGTTCGAACGTAACCATGTTGGATGAGTTTTGGTTGTGCGGATTGGTTGGTGCTCCTCTTATGACTGTCCTGGAGCTGGCATGCAGTGTCCATTTGCATCAAAGTGGCTGGAGTAGAAATCAAATCATTTGGCAGTCCTAATGTGTTTTGATTTTTCCATTAGCAGGCCAGTCGTTCTGGCGTTCACGCTGGCATGATCATAATTAGTGTCTTCCATTTGCATTATTGCAGTCAATTGAACCGGTAGAGCATTGATCCCATGCTGATTGGCACTACCTGCACCGCTTTACAACACTGATCTGAGTTACAAGCCAGAGTTGGTTTCTGAACCCTGACTGCATTAAACCTGCTTGTGTATGTCGCTTTCCATTTGCAGTGCTAATGTGTCCCGGCTTTGGAACAACCCCCCAACATGAGGCCCTTGATGGTGATGGGCGAATTAAGGTTGACTTCCAATCGATCAGGGCCTGGCCTGGCCCGCAGCGCAGGGAGATATTCGCACGCGAGGATTATAACCCCTGCAAACCCCCGCAGCCAAACAGCTGTTGACCTCCGAACGGATGCATGAACTACTTCCTATTTCACAATCCTCCTCTTCTCTTACAATACCCTGATGGCTGCTCTTCAAACGATACTCTGCCTTTTTTCGGCCACTCTCGATACTTTGTAGGTCATCTGCTATGGGCATAACAGTGCTTGATGCATTTGACATTTCATTTTCCTTTGAGACACATAAAAATAGAAGAATGTAGCTGGTTGGTAATCTTAATAGGAGATAATATGTACACTGAAAATTTGGCTGGTTAACAATGAATGCCAAATAGTTTCATGCAGTGTATCAACATTTAAAATACTATTAAAAATATTAAAATACAGATTGCACTCCTCTTCTCGACACCCCTGGTGTTTGGCAACTGACTGACCTTGATAAAGGAAAAATCATGACTTACCAGTGAGTAATGTGATTTTAAATAAAAAAAAATAAAAGATTTTTATGTTCAGATGTTTTGCATTGTCATTTATAATTCTTAAAATTCCAGACAACAAATGACGTAAGTCAAGTCTTTCAGATTATTAATGGCTTTTTTTTTTTTTTTGTTATGCAGATAATCTTCTTTATAAAAGTAAAACTCTCCAGTCTTGCTTTTTATCCCTTTCTGCCATATCCAGTACGGTTATGAATAAGCTGCAAAGGAAGCAATGAGTCAGCATGAGCGACTGCATTGTGACATTGTTCTTAGGAATTACAGAGAAAATTGAAAGGATATTGTTTTTTATGATATCATAAGGACATCAGCATATAAACCAACATCTGAGCACATTAAATGAACACTGATGGATAATGATAACAGTTATCACATTTGAATGGTAATGTGCACAAATATCATATCATCATAGAACTCATCAGATACCCTGCAAGGCTCATACAGTATATTTGAGTATGAGCATTGATAGATTATATAATTAGGTTATGTAAAGAAAAAAGATTACATAAAGAAAAAAATGTGGATTTTATTAAAGAAAAGTGTTGTTATAAAGACCTCAGCTGAACTCTGGATAGAAATCTATGAATGTCTTCAATGAGAAAGCAAATAACTGATAAAAAAAGAAATAAGGATTGATTGATTGATTGATTGATTGGTTGATTGATTAATTGATTGATTGACTACGCTCTTAAAAATAAAGGTTCATTATTGGCATAGATGGTTCCATGAAGAATCTTGAACATCCATGCCATGGAACCTTTCAAATGCAGAAAAGGTTCTTTACAGTCGATAAAGGTTCTTTTTAAAAATATTCTTCTCACCCAATGGTTCTTTGGTGAACCAAAAAATGGTTCTTCTATTTGGTTCACCAAATTTGTTTTTTCTATTTAAGAGTGTAACAACTGTGAGGGGATTTTGGCCACCAAAAAGACTGAGTGAATTTCTACATTTTTTGCAGCTTTAGCCATTTTTATAGGCAAAACTAACGTACTTTATATTTGTAGATGTAGAATTACCATCTGGATTGATATCCAATGTAATTTGGCATTTATAAATTCAGGTCATTCTACAGTAATTTTCGTTAAAACAGAAAAAAGTTGACACACCTGGGCTTCAAAAATATGTGATAGTCTGTTATTACATTTTTGTATTTTTGGAGCCCATGTTTGCCAGCTTTTTCTATTTTCAGGATGATTTTTTTTTAGCACCCTGTTGAAGAGTTTTTCCAGGGATGTACATGATTTTGTTTTGATTTTGTTTTACAGTAACATTCATAACCATCAAAATCAATGTCAGTGACCTTAAAACAGTAAATAATCATAGATATTATGCTTCAAATGCCTAACTTCATTTGAACTTTATATGTGACCCTGGACCACAAAACCAAAAAATACATAGTATCCCAGCCGGCATTTCAACGTTGATTCACCGTTGAAACAACGTCAGGTACCATGGTTGGATCAACGGTGAAAAACCTTTCGGATTTGCAAAAATTTTCAACGTTGATATTCTGACGTCTTTTCAACGTGGAAATAGCAACGTTGATTCACCGTTGAAATCACGACTTTGTTTCACCCTCTTACCTTTCGGGTTATGGTCATCTGTCAACGTTGAATCAACGGTGAAAAACCTTTCGGATTTGCAAAAAATTTCAACGTTGATATTATGACGTTGATTCACCGTTGAAATCGCGACTTTGTTTCAACGTCTTACATTCTTTTCAACAACGGTGAATACACAACTGTACGTTCAATTAGAACCAGTTTGCATTTAGATCAACACTGTACATACATATTAGTTAAACATCAAATGATTAGAAGCATGGGTTGACTGTCAACTTCAATAAACTAACACATGATCAATATTATAAAACAAGTTTTATTTTGGAAACATACACTGTATAAATCAAAATAAAAAACCTGTCAAAATCATTTTACAAAAACAATACAAATACATTATGCTCACATATTATTGTAGCCCAGGTTGTGATGAATACAAAGTAATCAGACTTTAGACATTATACATAACCAGTCAGAAGTTTTCTCACAGTAAAATTTACATTTTTAAAGTCTCTTCTGCTCACCAATTCAAAGTACAGAAAAAAATGAATAAAATATATTTTTACTATTTAAAATGTTTTTTTTTTTATTTGAACATATTTGAAAATGTAATTTAATCATGTGATGTCAAAACAGAATTTTTATCATCATTACTCATGATCCAGTCACATTAACCTTCAGAAATCATTCTAATATTTTTATTCAATTCTTTTAGTTTTCTTTGATGAACTGAAAATTAAACGATTGATCTGGTATAGAAATCTATTGTTATATTATGTCTTTATCCTCAATTTTGAGCAATGTAAAGCATCCTTGCTAAATAAAAGTTTTGAAAAGGATGTTTTTTTGTTTACAAATGCTTTCCATTTCAAGTATATGTTCATCTTTGGAGCTTACTTTTCATTAAAGAATCCTGAGAAGAAAAAAAGACAATCTACTGCTTATTGATAATAATGTTTCTTGAACAGAATGATTTCTATGAGATCATGTGACACTGGAGTAATGATGCTGAGAATTTAGCTTTGATCACAGGGAAAAATTACATTTTAAAATACTTCAAATGATATTAAATATTCTTTTAAATAATACTAATATTATTAAGCAGAAGGAATTTATTTAATAAAAAATATTTTTAAAAAAACTTAAAAAAAAAAAAAAAAACTTTTGACTCGTAGTGTATTTTTTTCAGATACTGAAAATAAAAATAAAAATAAGACAAATGTCAGGGTATGTTTAAATCCCTAGACCCCAGAAGGTTAAAGACTCAAAAAGTTTTTGTACAAAAGCATGCATATTTTGCACTTCACTTGCAAGAGATACCTTTTTTGACTAAAACCACTTGATCTCTTATTTTGGTGGTTAACTAGTTGTGAAAACAGGTTTACAGATGTGTAACAGGTTTACATTTGTGCAGTGGAAATGGGTAAAAGCCTTTGAGAATGGAACCTGCAACAGACACCATGTCAGTGGTGAAGGGATATAAAAGCAGTCACATTAAAATCCTTTACGCAGGAAATACCTTAAATGAAATGTATTTATTATTTTAAGCCAAAATGTTTCTTCAAATTATGCTAAAAACAACAGCCTTGTGCATATAGCATGGTTGTGCTTCGGGTGATCCCTGAAAGAGTCCCAGCTCTGGGTCCTTTCTGATGCTGTCCCCTCCTCTCTCTCTAACTTTTGTGCTTTCTGTACTGTCCTGCATAAACAAAAAACACAAAAAATAAAGTTTCATAAAATACCAACCTTGATACCGTTGAATATCTTAAGTTAACTGAAAACACTTGATACAAAACAGATCTTGTACAATATTTTTACTTTACAGTCCAATAACAGTGGAGTTGGAAACCAAGTGCACAACACTTCATTAAACACATTTTGATGTATTCAGATTAAAGTTTAAAACAACATGGCTTAAATCACAATTCTAACTAAACAGTGTATATAGTGAAACAAGTAAAATCATATTGAGTACATTTATATTAAATTAAATAAACCTATAACAAAAGATCAATGAATCTCCACCAGAAATGACAGTGCAAAGATGAACAATTCCTTACCAAACTGCCAATAAACTGGACCCTTAATGACTCTTAAGGGGAAAGAATAAATGGTTTACTGAAATTTTCTTAAAAAGCTGTTTTTAGTTTTATACCATTCCTTTAAACAATCTTAATTCATTTAAATTATAAAGACATTTGCCGTTATATGATATACAGAAAAGAAACAAAGTATGTCATCTTTAGGATTGTTATTATAGGATTAAAATGTAAACAGACCAGCAGTAATGCATGGCATTTATATCGAAAAATGTTAATGTCTAAAAGACAGACATCAACAGATACTAGCAACACACAACACCAGATATATCTATATTGCTAGCGCGCTAAATGCGATTAGCATCTAACTTTTGCCGTCTGTAATCATAAAGCAGCACAAACACACACTCAAGTATTTAACTTCTGCAGGTTACATGTCCTTTACCAATTTGTTATATCTTGTACTATTTTTGAAAGGTAATAATAAATACTTATTGTCTTACCTGATTTAGCCAGTGCTGTATGTTTTCAGAGACTCGCAGCTCACGTCTATTTCCTTTGTTTTCCGGTTTTTGTTCTCCGTTGGGATTTCACAATTCAAATACGCTCAAAATAAAAATATAACAGAAAAATGTAAGATAATTCGGGATCAACCGAGTAATTTCGGTGAGCAGCAGCTCTCGCACAGTCTATGCAGCTCACAGCCTCACAAGGAAATGCAGTAACGGTCAAACTTTTTTAAATTACGAAGGCCCGCGCACTGCGCGCAGTTTCACCTGTCAGTTTCCTGAATGACAGCCAGATGAACCAATCATGATCAAAGCAGTAAGGCAAAACAACCAATAGGAATTGTTTCAGCATGTGGTGAATACAAATGTATTTGGCTTTATTGTTGGTGATAATAATAATTATATTTTAAGTAACATATACATTTATACATTTCTTTGTATGCTGAAGACATGATCTTATAAAAAAATATGTTGATTTATAAGTTAACCTTGTTAATTATTTGTATTAATAATATTATAATTTAAACACTTGCTTTTGAAGGTATATATAACCGTTTAGCATTTAAAGTTTTTTAAAGTTGATTTACCGTTGAAAAAACAACCGACCTTATTTCAACCAAATTTCAACGTTGAATTTCGGTCATGTGCTGACTAATCTTCAACCATTTAGCATTCAACGTCACATCAACGTTGTTTCACTGTTGAAACAACAACTGACCTTATTTCAACCAAATTTCAACGTTGAAGGTCGGTCATGTGCCGGCTGGGATGAGTCAAAATGGTCGATTTTCCTTTTATGCCAAAAATCATTAGGATATTAAGTAAAGATTGTGTTCTATGAACATAATTTGTTAATTTCCTACCGTAAATATATCAAAACTTACTGATTTTTCTTATTGACTTTTGATTAGTAATATGGCATGCATTGCTAAGAACTTCATTTGGACAACTTTAAAGGCGATTTTCTATTAACAGATTCCAGATTTTCGAATTGTTGTATCTCAGCTAAATATTGTCCTATCCTAACAACCATACATCAATGGAAAGCTTTCAAAAAAATTTAAACAAAAATATTAAGCTATCCATAAAACAATAATTCATACACATGCATATCGACGCTCACTGATCGCATTTTGTAGCAAAGAAAAAATAATCTTTCATCTGTTGTGGTGACGATCTAAAAGTTTTGAAAATATGTAGCTACTACTTATTAAAAAACGCACGCAACCAATTTGGATAAAACGCAGGTTCTTGTTTCTTGGCAACCTGCGTATTTCTAATGTCTCCGCCCATCCATTCCTCCCTCCCTCCACCTCTCTCTCTCACTCTCTTTCTCTATCTGCGTCCCAATTCGCATACTATCCGTACTAAATAGTATTCGAAAAAAGAATTAGTATGTCCCAAATCGTAGTATGGTTAAAAAAGTATTCCAAAGATTCCCGGATGGTCTACTACTTCCGGTTGGAATTCGAAGTGCGGATCGATGCACACTCTAGAGGCTAATATTGCCCACAACACATTGCGCGCGGGAGGGAGGAGCTTGAGAACGTGTAAACATGGCGGCTGGAGGTGGTGATGGAGAAGTGCCCTCAGTATTTAAATGTAAGAATTTAAACGTTTTACTATAATAAAGTTTTTTTTTTTTTTAATCCTTTGTGAGATTAATGAATTGATGTGTGAAAAGAGTACCGTGTTAATCTTGTAGGGACAGATGAAGACACTGAGCGCCTAATTACTTGGCGCATTGCCAATGAATCCCTTTTTACGGGGAAAAGAAACGCTGCCATTAAAGGATTTGAGTAAGTAACGGTTATTTGTATGCTTTTGTAGATGCTGTATTAACTGTCCTATTGTAGTGTGCTTGTTACATTGGTATAATAAGCCCCAATATTTGGGTGTTTTAATTTATTGTTATATTGTGTATTCGGGGATTTACCACAGAGACACGACTAAATTGTAGGGTACAGCTTGTGGTTTTTGACATTTTCCGGACTCCTGCACGAACAGTGTAAACTCTGGTAACACTTTAAAATAAGGTTCATTATTTAATATTAGTAAACTTCTAAAGTAGTTAACATGAACTAAGATTAAACAGTTCTGCAGCATTAATCGTAGTTATTGAGTAATTTCAGCATTTACTAATGCATTGCAAATGTATGTTAGCATTAGCTAATACACCGTGAACTAACAATGAACAACTGTGTTTTTATTAACATTAACAAAGATTGATAAATAGTAAATGTATTGATCATTGTTCATGTTAGTTAAAATGTTAACAAATGACACCTTATTGTAAAAAAAATTTTTTATCTTGATGCCTAAATCTATTCATGTTGTCTTTAGTCTGTAATAAGATATAAGAAACAGTCTATAGAAGGAACAGATGTAAGAAAAGTCTAGATCAGGGATTGGCATCTTCAGACCTGGATGGCCACAGTCCTGCAGAATTGAGCCTCAACCCTTATCAAACACACCTAAACAAACTAACCACGTTCTTCAAGATCACTAGAAAAATAGAGTCAGGTGCTGTTTGATTAGGGTTGGAGCTCAACTCTGCAGAGCAGTGGCCCTCCAGGAAAGGAGTTACTCAGCCCTGGTCTACATGAAGAGTTTATGCTGACTGTCAGTTATTTTTAGCCCTTTTTGATGGGATGTGGGAAAATGTCAAATTTAAAAGGTAATTCCCATAATTGTGCAGTTTAAGTTGGTTAAATCAAAATGAATAAAATTTAACCAAGCTCATTTAACGTAGTGTGTATTTTATTAACATTATACCTTAAAAACATGTGCATACACACCTACTTAAGAGCATTGAACTTTATATTGTTTGCAGTTATCTTTAAGAAAATGTTTTAAATTGAGGTTTGCCTTGGCTACATAGGGCAATGTCTTTCAGTTTGTTGTTACTAATATTTGTATTGCTTATTAGCTTCAACTTAAAATATGTTTTGTGTTTAGGCTCAATGGATTTGTTTGCTCTATTCAGGATTCTCTGATATTTCTGTAAATATGTACTTATTGTTTTCTCTTTTGGGTACGCAAGAGCCTTCATCCATGAAAAAAACCTAAAAGGAAAGGTTTCAGCAACATGGGTGAAGAAAAAATGGGAAAACCTAAAGCAAAAATACAAAGTAAGTACATGTAATGTTGCGTGTTGTCCTTTATTATTATTTTTTCAATAAATATGGATAACCAGTTAAATTATTAAAACGTTCACTTCCAGAACAAAAATTTACAGAATTTATTCACCACCTTGTCATCCTCGATGCTCATATGTTTCTTTCTTCAGTTGTGTTTTTGAGGAAGACATTTCAGGATTTCTCTCCATATAGAGGACTTCTATGGTGCCTGCTTGAACTTATAAATTGTAGTTTAAATGCACCTTCAAAGGACTCTAAATGATCTCAGCCGAGGAAGAAGGGTCTTATCCAGCTAAAGGACCGTTATTTTCTAAAAAAATAAATAAACTCAAACTCTCGTCTTGCTCTGCATGTCCGGTTCAAGACTGTTGAAAAACTCCCATCTCGTTTTCACACAGAGCTAGAAAAGATGAGCACTTGAGGTTAAAAAGTATATAAATTGCCATTTTTTTAAAAAGAAAATAACTGATTGTTTCAAAAGATAAAACCATTCTTTCTTGACTGGGATCATGTAGAGCCCTTCGAAGCTGCATTTAAACTGCATTTTGGAAGTTCAAACTCACAGGCACTGTTTAAGTCTACTACAGTATATGGAGAGAAATCCTTTAATGTTTTCCTCAAAAACATTTTTTTTTTTTTTACGACAATAGAAAGACAAACATCTTGAATGACAAGGAGGTAAGTAAATTATCTTACAATTTTTGTTTTGGAAGGGAATTTTTCCTTTAACTAGTGTTTTTACACATTGTATAGGATCTGAAGTGTCCACAGTCAGGGCTCAGCACTGAGGGAGGCGAACTAACAGCAGCATCATGGAAGTGGTATGGGGTGATGGATGCTGCATTAGGTTCTAAGCCATCCATCACCCCACCTGTGCTTATACAATCTGGCAGCCAAGATGATGCTGTTGGTTCATCTCCCTCTGTTGCTGACCCTTCTGATGATGCTGGCAGGAAAAGAAAGCGAGGGTCCGGAGAGAGTGAACTTTTGGTATATTTGAGAGAGCTGGAGGAACGGGAGGCAAAGAGAGAGGAACAGGCACAACAGAGAGAGGAAAGAAGAGAGAGAGAGTTTGAAGAGAGAGAGAGAAGAAAAGAGGAGGAAAGAAAAGAGAGAGAAGAAGAAGCCAGAAGGAGAGAAGAAGAGTTTAGGGCAAGAATGGAGCGTAGAGATGAAGAAATGAGAAGAGAGGCTGCAGCAAGGGAAGAGAGGTTCCTTGCCTTAATGGCTGTCTTGACCAAATCATTAATAAATAAATAATTGCAATGAATAATAATAAATAAATAAAATACATACGTCTACATACAATAATAAAAAACTAAATCAAAGCTTGTATTATGTTCCCAGAATCTTCTGTAAATAGTATATTTTTTTAAAAACCTTTGTACATCTTCAGAACACAAATTAAGATATTTTGATGAAATCGGAGAGCTCTCAGACCCTCCACAGACAGCAAGGGTCCTACCATGTTCAAGGTACCTGTGTCACCCTAGCCTAGTACCTCTTGGAGAGTACCATGACACATGAGAAGAATTGTCGAATAACATTACTTGATTTTTTTAAGTATTCTTGGAGCTTAAGCATAAAATTATGGTTGAACCAGTAATGTCACATGGAATATTTTTGTTCTTGTTACCTTTCTGGGCTTCTAACATGGAAGAACCCTGTCAGAGAGCTCTCAGATTTCATCAAAATATCTTATTTTGTGTTCTGAAGATGAATGAATGTCTTACAAGTTTGGAACAACATGATGGTGACTAATTAATGATTTGATTTTGGGGTGAACTATTCCTTTAAGAATATATTAGTAAGTATACATTTAAAAAATAAATTGACATGTATTCAGCTATAAACTGTAAAGTCCACTGTAGGATGATTGCAGGATCTGGAAGGGTTAATATAAAAATATTATTCATATTGATTTACTCTGTATTTGCTAACAGTTGATTAGTCTGTTTTTGTTTTGTTTTTTACAAAAAGTAATACAGCATTTTTTAAAATTAAGGTAATTTCAATGGATCCACCACACAGGCTAAGTGTTTTTATATATAAATGTAAACATCTGAATTCAAGGAGTTAAGTTAGGTTCTAGGAGAAGCAGCCGCAAGCACTGGAGAAGGCAATTGTTTTTTACTGTAATTTTCTAAATACATTTATCCCATTACCATAAAAGTTTGTTACTCCTCAGCTACAATTTAGCCAATTTTAGAGCTATAAACATGTAAACCAGTGTTACTGCGATACAAAGCCCATATCAAATTGTATGTTGATTGAAATATGTTTAATACTGCCAGTACAAAAATCTTTATTTACATTACCATTAATTAATTAATTTGTTTATTTAACTGGGGATGTTAAGTATTAGTACATTCGTGAAGGATTTGTAAGAAATGTGTAACAGAAAATAACTTTTTAACAAGGGAGAATTTAAATACATGTTTCTAAGCATAGTCATGTTCCATTAAGGCAGGAACGTGGATGTCGGGTGCGGACACTGCTGCTGCTAGACGGTTCCTGACGACATCACCGCACACCACTTCCCTGGCTTCGATGTTGTGCTCATTGACATCACCCTCATCGTCGTCATCCACATCTGCATCTATTATGTCACCAGCAGCCAGACACATGTTGTGCAGAATCACACAGCATGTGATGACGATTGGGGTGAATTCTGGGCTCACCTCAAGGGCTTTAAAAAAGATGGACCTCCAGCGGGTCTTAAGCATCCCAAAGGCCCTCTCAATCACACATCTGGCCCTGGAATGATGCCTGTTGTAGCGGGCCTCAACTGGAGAGGCAACAGGTTCACGGTAGGGTGTCATGATGGTGATGGGTGATGTGAGGCAGGGGTACCCTCCATCTCCCAAGATGCAACGGCCCTCTGGTGGATATAACTGCCTGCTGTAAATGGCACTGTTCTTGAGGGCCCTTGCATCGTGGACAGATCCTGGAAAGCCGACACAGATATCCAAGAACTTTCCCCTGTGATCGCACACAGCCTGGAGCAGCACTGAATGGAATAATTTCCTGTTAAAATAACAGGATGCATTGACGGCTGGCGGCTTTACACGGATGTGGCAGCCGTCAATAGCGCCGACTGCCATGTGAAAAGCAGGAGAGCCTGACAGCCTGGCAAATCCTGCACCGATCTCCTCCACCTCTTCACCCTGAGGGAGTTGCACAATATTTTTTAGCAGGCCAAGGACAGCCCTGCTGACTTTGTGCACAACCCTGTGAACTGTTGATTTGGGGATGGCAAAGGCTGAGGCAACAACACGGTATGATGCAGCATGGGCCAGCCAGTACAGGAACATCACAACCTCGATGTCCTTTGACCATCCATGGTCAACCTCATAAGGCAATGCGGCTATGAGGTTGACTATGGCTTGTCTGTTGAGGCGAAGATAGGGGCGGAGGTTAGATTCCCTGTCCAAAAACAGCTTCAGGATGGGAACTGTCACATTCAACTGACAGTAAGGTGTGGTGATGTCGGTCTACAAAGTAATAAATAAAAAGACTCCAGTACAGTGTCAAGTGTCATATTTATATCAACTGTGTTTCTTTTTGTAGATTTATGCCTAAACCTGTTCATGTGTGTGTGTGAGATTTTGGACAACAATACCAGTCATAAGGGTCTTTTTTTTTTTTTTTGAAAATGAGGTTGTATGGGTTGTTAGGATAGGACAATATTTGGTCAAGATACAACTATTTGAAAATTTGGGATTTGAGGGTTCAAAAAAACTAAATGTGAGAAAATCACCTTTAACAGTTTTGATATATTCATGGTAGGAAATTTACAAAAACCTTAATGGAACATGACCTTTACTTAATATTCTAAAGATTTTAGCATAAAAGTAAAACAAATTGAGAATTCTGAGAAAGGTTTTGGCTATTGCTACAAATATACCACTGCTTATGACTGGTTTTGTGGTCCAGTGTCTTTTATATATACACACACACACACACACACACACACACACACACACATGTATTTATGTATTGTAAACATTACTTATTAATACTTTATTTTTACTTAACGTATTTTAGGTTATTTTATACGTTTAGCTTTCATTGTTACACACATTGCACATGAACGTCAACACCAGCCTCCTCACGAAAGACCTGCGTTTGGTAGATCTACGGCGACGTGCTGCTTCTCTCTTCAAGCTGGTAGGACGCATATTAGAGCGGTATATACGAAATGAGGAAAAAAAAATAGATAAAATGCGAAAATTAAGTGATATTGAGTAAATAGGAATCAATGAACTTGCTTTGGATGCTTTGTTTACGTTGGTTGTGCGTAACTAGGCAACAAAGTTCTCTTACGTTATATGACGTCTTGGTAGTATGTCCCAGAACGTTCATACTATTTTGCTACATACTCAAAAGTACGTACTTTTCAATACGAAAAAAAGTACATACTTTTAGTACGTAGTATAAGTATGCGAATTGGGACGCAGCATATGGCTCTGCTGTGCGCCAGCGCTCCATCCACCTGTGCCTAGGTAACGTGATCACGCAATTAATAGCGGGAGCGCGCACTCTGTTTTAGTGGTCCGCGTACCCGCAGCGCGTAGGGGTGAGGCACCTGTACAGTCTTTACCTCGTGGAACTCAGGAAACCTGAATAGCTGTTTCTTTCATAAACCACCGGATTGGGATTTGTTTGTTGTTTTTAATGTTTTTGAACTGTCGGAAGATATCAAAAGTAACAGGTAAGCGCAAAGTATCTTAGCTTCAGTGTTATTGTGGTTTGTTTACAGACGTTTCCGCTGCAGTGTTTCATAACTCGCTAATAAACTTTGTAAAATGTTGTCAGGAGCGGCCAACAGCCCTAAGTGTTTTAAACACCACAGGTCGGATATTTACAACTTCGCTTTTATTAATGACACTTTATGAAAGAGATAGGAAAATGAATCAGTGCGGTGCGGTGCTCGTCTGCGCTGCTAAGTCTAACGGCATGTCGTGAACGAGGGAAGCACGCCCCCTTACAGCAAGAGCGCGGTCCCGTGACTTGCCCGTTAAACCTGGCTGAGTTAAAACTGTTACTCTCGCAGAGCTCCGACCTTGCCCACTACGAGGACACGTCAAATCACAGTTGTACTCTCTCTGTTCGCAGGGTCAGATCAGCGGAGTCCAGCATCTTCGCGGCACAACAGAAGCGGTTCTGGAACGGGAAAGAACGCCTAAGTCATTTTATGGAGGCTTGTGGGACGCAGCGAAACATTTCGTAAAGTGTGGGCACTGAGGATATCAGTCCAGATCCCCTTTTAATTCGGAGCATAGTCTTGTTTGGATTTCAGCCTGTTTGAAATGTGGCGTTATGTGATCGAGATAAATGTGCTATGTGTGTGATTTGGAGAGGATCTTGTGGAAGGTGTCCAGTGGGAAAGAGACTGGGTGGACTCATCTGCAACTGATCCCCGTTTTCTGAGCGCAATGGACTTGGAATGAAGACAAAACATGGATATAATCTGGGAAATATTTATTATCCTTCAAGCCAATCTCATCGTTTGCACTTCAGGTAAGATCGTACATTATGATTTCTTTGACAATAAGTGCTTAATATTCGTTTTATAATAGCTTAAGTTGTGTTAAAATAATAAATAACATGCATTATACAATCTTTTACGTAGTTTATCCATATTATTAAAATATGATTTCAAATCTTTCAAAAGGCGCAAAATTCTATAGAAATCCATTTTTTATTAAATATATAAAATCACTTATTTTTGCTGCCTACAACGACCCACGTCGTTTTACGTTAATTCCTCTTCTTTCTTTATTATTTCGAACAATGTATGTTAAAAATAATGTATTTTGCTTAATATTTGCTTATAATAGTGTTTTATGGATGGTCCGTTTGCTATCAAATAGGCAAACTCAGTCGTGTTGTAAATGGGCTAGGCATAAGTTATGCGTAAATGAAATTACATTAACATTAAATTAAGCATGTGCTATGAGTATTTTTATTCTCCCCACTGCTTATATAAATGTGAAAAATTGATTTTGGAGGTGGTCATCACTGAACACACCAAATGTAGAACCAACGGAGCCCCGACTGGTCTACTGTCACCACTACTATCACTTTAGTCGATGTAATGCGGAGCCGAAAGATCGTGTAATGTCGAATATAGATAGTTCTCTCAGACACCATAGTATTAAAAACCCGAACAGCCACGGAAATAACTTATTGAGTGGGCACAACTCTGAATGACTGCCAGAAGAGGTCCAAATAAGAATCACGAATATTATTAAATGACTAAACAAATCAAGTCCGTTCTGGTTTAACTTTAAAGCTCCTCGTGAGAGGTTTATGGAACGCGTCCAGCAGCAGCGTCGCCCACGCGAGAACTGGACATTGATGGCAACGCATCCGTCTTTCTCGTGATGCGTGGGACAGGCAACGTAAACGTCCTTGACCAGTGTTTATGGCCTCTGAGAGCTTTCCTTTTTAGTAGCTTCATGTAAATGTCCACCATCATTTTACATAGGCTATGGTACTAATGTGGGAAGTCAGCTTGTTAGGTTGCTGTGGAATATAAATTTTTACTTGTGGATTTATTACATTATTTATTACAGATTAGCACAATTTAGTATGTGTGAGTTTTTTACTTTGTTAGGGTTTATAATGTGTGATTCAGAATACTAATTAAGGATCATTGGATGTAAGGATGATTTCCTCATCCATACTGATCCCAAACTTCATCTCTGAAGATGATTACGACATCAGATGTAATGAGCATGTGATCATATGTTTAGTAGAGCCCTTGTGCCTGATTAGATTAGTGCCATTTTTGTCTCTTCTTCCACTTACAGTCAATGTGAATTGTTGTTCACAACTCATTTTTGCTTGTATAGTGTGTAGTATCCATTGGCACTTGATTGGATTATGAAAAGTGGGCATTGCATTTTAAAGCAGAGCCACATTGAATGTGGGTTTGCTTTTTGGCATTCAGTAAACGTTGCCCAGTAGCACACAGCCTAAGTGACGTCAACGGAAAAGGATGTTTCAGAGGAAGAGCAAGTTTTAAAAAATTTGATTAACGATTACGACGGCAGCCTTTTTATTTTTTCTTTCAGAATAACACGCACAATGAATCATTCAAAATAAGAGCATTAAAATGAATGTGCATTGGATAAATTGGATACATTTTGCCACTTTTTTTAACGTTGACTTTGATACTTCCTGATATAGCTATGGTGAATCATGTTTCATTTTCAAGCACAACATTTTCAATTTTCCACTGCCATTACTCCCCAAATAGCAAAGGCCGCTAATGTACTTTCAACTCTGTTTTCCCCAGCAGTTTTCTTGATGACGTGTCTTTTGTCAGCAATTGCATTGTTTTATGACAGATGGAAAACACTCCATTTTGCTGTTTAATCAGGTTTTTTTTTTTTAGGTTGTTTTGAAGATCAAATTTATCTCTCCGGCTTTGGTATATAAAATGGAAGCTCTCAGTGATTTTGTTGTTTGTTCAAACATGTTCACAAAGATCAAAGATTCTATTTTGTCCCCACTTCAGTCATAATTGGACCATAACAAGTGGCATCTTCCTTAGCGTTTTGTTTTCCAGGCATTCTTACCGGAACATCATAGATTTTAACTGACATTTGCAGAGCATGAGCATTTGTTTAGTTATGGCAGTTAACATTTGCTTTGATGCCACTCTAGATCCAGCAGCACAGTGATCGCCTCATGAGCCCCCATTCTCAAAAACTGAGGAGCATCTTCTTGTTTCAGTGTGCACAAATGCTGCATTTTTACAGGGTCTGCATTAGAAGTTGATGGCAGTTTGATCAGTTATGAGGTTCTTATTGGGACTGATTCATTTGTGCACTTTCTGGTTTATCCTGATGCACTTGAAAGATCACACTGTTTAGAACATACAGCGAGGTGCAAAAGTCTAATGCTAAAAATTTAAATCATGTGACTTGTAGACATCAAGTGATCTTGTGTTATTAAAGCTCAAGATGCTCTGAAATCATGCTTGAGATTATATATTTTTAATGCAACTCTAAAACCGATTATTGTGCTGCCAATATCATTATTTAATAAAACTAATTTCTATAGTGAATTTTAAACCTCATTGTATTAGTGTTATGTTATAAAATGTAGTTTAGTCATTTGGATTCTTTAATTTAGCGCTTCATTTACCTCTGACATCCTTCAGTTAAAGTCCAGGGAAGTTATTTAGTAGCCAGGCAGAAGATAATATTCTAAAACGATGAGCTGCAACCTTTTGAAGTTACAGTTAAAGTTCTGTTTTCATATCAGAGTGATCAGGGCTCACTGATGTTGTCAAATTTCTCAGTCATGTCAATCAGTTTGGTGTGCACAAAAAACATTGTGCCACCATTATGATAAACAGGCTTGATTATGTTGTTCATGTTTGTTTGAATAGGACTGAGAATCCAAAAAAATCTCGACATGCCAGAGGTACAGCCCTGCTTTGTTGCACTTTGCTTATTATGAAAACACAGGAGTCTGCATTCATCCAGGTAATTGAAAAAATGTGTGAAAGTCCAGTCAAAAGCATCTAGATGTGTGTAAATATTTAAGTTGCTTTTTTTTCACTCAATTCTTTGTATTGTATTCAATATCTATATTAATAATCATTATTACAATATAAAAAGCAATAATCTGTAAAAATCACTTTGGAAGTTGTTTTTTCAGTCAATTCATTCTGACATTATCTGAAATTAATGAGGGCTTGTGGCAAAAATGCCACCAAAATAAATAAACAATGCCTATTAATTTCAATACAAAGGGGCAAAAAATGCCCCTGCACAATTAAATAACATTGTGGTTGTCGCGATTAAAATAAAATGTGAAAATGAATGAAAAGTATCAATTCATGGAATTACATTTTTTTTTATTCACTCACACTGCATCAGGTTGCTTTTAAGCGCTGTTTTGTGCAGCGTTAAACCTTATAACCAATCAGATGCATTTCTGTTGAACTTGGAATGCATTGGCCTAAAATATCTAAAATTCGACACACCAAGGTTATAGTCCTGCTTTGTTGCACTGTGTCTTCGCTTTATTATGATAACATGAGTCCGCATTCATCCAGGTGTTTGGTAGAATGTGTGTGAAAGTCCAGTCAAAAGCATTTAGACATGTAAATATTTATTAGTGTCAATTCGCACATTTAGATTCACATAGAGAGTTCTTAGCAAGGTCGGAAAATAATGAGGGCTTGTGGCAAAAAATGCCACCAAAATGAACAAAAATTACCCATAAACCCGAGAGAGGGGCAAGAAATGCCCCTGCACAATTAAACAATGTATTAAATAATACATTATTTTGAATTAAATAATGTTTTACGGTGATTTAAAATAAAATGTGAAAATGAATGAAAAGTGTCAATTCGCAGAATTGCATTTAGATTCGCTCACACTGCATCAGATTGCTTTTACGCGCTGTTTTGTACAGCGTTAAGCCTTATAACCAGTCATGCGTTTCTGTTGAATTTAGGAATGCATTAGCCAAACAGAGGCACTTAGGTTAGTCAGCGCTGAAAACAGCAGAGCTGTTGATGAGTGCGCACATACATAAATTTGCTTATCATAAACAACACAGTGCAGATACGGTGTAAATAAAAAAATAATTTCGTAGCTTGTTTTTACATAACTTGAGCTAGACTTGGCTAACGTCATCAACATGTTCGTCTATGAAGCCAGAATGTGACATGCCCAAAATGAAACAAAAGCTTTATATTGTTTTCTATATCGATATTAATAATCATTATTACAATATAAAGAACAATAATCTGCAATAATGGCCAGTCAAAAGCATCTAGATGTGTAAATATTTAAGTAGCCTTTTTTCACTCAATTCTTTATATTGAGATATTAATAATTATTATTACAATATAAACAGCAATAATCTGCAAAAATGACTTTGGAAGTTATGTTTTTCAATTCATTCTGAGTTCTTAGCAAGGTCGGAAATTAATGAGGGCTGTTCACCAAAATGAAAGAAAAAAAGCCCCATAAAATCAAGACGGGGGACAAGAAATGACCTTGCACAATTAAATAACATATTACGGTTGTCACAATTTAAAATGAAATAAGAAAATGAATGAAAAGTGTCAATTCGCAGAATCGCAGAATTGCATTTAGAATCACTCACAATGGATCAGATTGCTTTTATGCACCGTTTTTTGGAGCGTTAAGGCTTATAACCAATCAGATGCATTGCTGTTGAATTTAGGAATGCATTGGCCAATCAGAAGCACTTAGTTTAGTCACCACTGAAAACGCTGGAGCTGTTGATGAGTGGCACATCCGCGAATTCCCTCATCATGCACAAAACGGTTGTTTTTGCATAATTTGTGGTGGACTTTGCTAAAGTCAGTTATCTATGAAGCCAGAATGTGTTATTGTTTTCCATATTGATATTAATAATCATTATTACAATATAAAGAGCAATAATCTACAATAATGATTTTTTTTTTTTAAATATGAGCTCATGTTTTTTTAATTGTATAATGTATAATTTAGATACAATTTTTATCAGTCCATTGTTATTGAGAATAGTTTAAGATATTGATTAAAGTAATTGGGTAAATTTAAGTATTTGACATTGAAGATGACATATGGTTGTTATAATAATAATAAGGTGATTATAAAAATGGCCCTGGACATCAATTCCAGAGGGCAAATATTAATGGAAAAGTTCATTTCTGACCCTGGTTCTTAGTAATACATTTCAACCCTTTTGAAAATGAGAAAAGTCAGTTATGAAGAACTCAATTAAACAGAGCTGAATACTGCGTCCGTTTTTTTTTTAAAGAGCACCTCTTGTTTATTGAGAGTGAGGCATTTACGGTGACATTATTAAGACGTAAAGAGGTTGTACGCACTTTCATCCATGTTGGCTAAATGTTGTAATTTATCAATTCCTAATTTGCATGTATCTTGTGATGTTTAACTCATTAAGCAGTTGTGAGCACAATACATGTGCATGATTTTTATATAGAATATTCAAATTACCATATAATTTTTGCTCCTCCTTGAACTTAATTTTATAGGTTCAATTAGAGAAAATGTGATAATACAGATAACAAGATAAATTTTGAGTAATGTTTCTCATTAAAATAGACATGGCTTGTAATGTTTGTAATGTCATGCTCTCTATAAAATTACTCTCCCTTTCTCTGGATCCTGACAGTTTTAGTGTGAATGTTTAATTAGCTCGAAGAAGCATGTCATTTAATTAAGCATTTGATTCATTAAAACTACTAGATACTAGCCATATTCATTATCAACTGAAAGGCTGAAATCCTTCTGAATCAACCATGGGTCAGGAGCAGCTGTGTTTAGTTAGGTCTTCCCTGATGGGTGGGTCTAGCTAACACTATTGACTGTCACATGCAACGAGCATAGCCATTTGTAAAAAGCCAGCCATGAATCTTGTCACAAACCCACCGCAGCGCGACACCATGACATGTTTGCACTAGCTCTCGGGTGCCCCGTGGCACATCATCCACAATGTGCACCTGGCCACTCTTAGCTCAACAAGGTACGCTCGCCACAGTCTGACAGCGATCTTGGCTCTCTTTGCAAGGGAGGCCTTGCTGCTGCCACGTGTGTGACGCCGAGAAGGTGTTTTTAATGTTTGGGCGATGGCACGGCTGAAGGCTGGAACGCTAAGCAGTGATATCTATAGTACCGAGGCTTTTGCTGTGGCTGGGTGATCCTACACGCCCACACTGGGCAACACTGTCTCAGCCGACTAATCTGATAATCCCATGCAGATGTGTCTGTGAGTGAGTTTGCATCTGTGCATGTGGAACGAGAGAGAAGAGAGTGAGAATTGCAAGGATGTCAGCATCCTCCTTACGTGATTTGGTTGTTTATCCGTTTCCCTTCCGGGATGAGGAGCTTATGTCACAGTTCAAAACGTTTAGTTATTATGGAAATTGCCAAATGAATTGTTCTAAGTGTACCTGAATGCATAATACAGATGCAGATTGTGTTCTTGTTGATAAAAGAGTGTGAGTCTCTGAGGAGAATCGGTGCAAATGCTCCTGTAATACTGATAAAGTTTATCTGCTAGTAAAACTTCCATTCGCACATTTCCCTCGATGCAGTTCTCGAGGGAAGTGCGAAGTTCTCCACGTTGTTTTGCTGGTCAAGGCAGTGGGTGTGTGTTTCATACCATGCCATCTGTCATATAATTTATTTATAGTAGAATAACTTTTAAGACTGTGGTGCTGCTTGGGTCGCAGGAAGGCCATCAGAGCTAACAACCCCCTCCAGTATTAAATCACAGGATGCAGACCATTAAGGATGCAATATACTCATTGCAAAGTTTTGTTGTTGATTCGTTAGGGGTAAAAAGAAGTTCAAAACATCTTTGCAGTAGTTAACTTTAAGGGATCATCCTGACACCACCCAAAAACCTATTTATGCAGTGTATAGATGAATAGGTAAATATGTGCTGCCCACGTTCCTCTTGATAATACAATAAACATGCAACACAAATTAAAAAACAGTGGTTAAAGGTGCAGTGTGTAGATTTTTGCGGCATCTAGCGGTGAGATTGTGAATTGCAACCAATGGCTCCCGTCCACCGCTCACCCCTCCCTTTACAGAAGCTACGGTGGCCCACACGGGATTAAGATGTCGTCGTTTTAGACAGCAAAGAGTAATTAGGTTTCTTTTAAAACGTAAATTAAGTAATTATATTTACTTAATAATTAAATAAAACGATGTTATTGTGAATATTACAGTTACTTGTTCATCACTGTGTCAGTGTTTTTCCGCTAGAACAACAGTGATAAAATGCGATCTGTAGAGCAGTTTGTCCGTTTAGGGCTACTGTAGAAACAATACGGCGACTTCCATGTGAGGGGACCCGCGGTGTATGTAGATATAAACTGATAATTCTAAGGTAATAAAAACATAATGGTTCATTAAGTAAGGTCTTTATACATCCCTGAAAACATAGTTATGTATACTATATTGCATTTCTGTCTAGAGATCCTCTTAAATATTACACATTGCACCTTTAAGAAAGCATCTGATCATAGTGATGGATATTATTGGATCAGCTCTGCAATTCAGTGCTCCAGTCAAGTCTTTTAATTGAATTTTATTTATTAGGGCTGTGACGATAAATCGATTTGTGGATCGATTCTGCGATCTTTCGAATACAACGCGTTTTTTTTTTTTTGGAATCGATTCTGAGGTTAGATTTTAACAGCAGATGGTGTTTTTATTCACACTCAAATGCTCATGAAGAAAAGTCAAAATCCCTTTAAGGCAAGTCATTTCACTCGGTGGCCATCTCGGGCATGCAAGTGCAGCTCCTATCTCTTTGAACGGGGAAACATCAAATTCTCCAAATGAAATCTGATAAATATTGTTCCTTGTGCTCCAATAGCATTAAAAAAAGCATATTTTTCAGGCTAGATCAGCCAGTGCGCATGCACAGTACTGAGCGCACGTCTCAGAACGCAAATTGTTTCTATAGCAACCAATTTCTAACAGCAGCTGCAGTGACGCGCTGACTATACTAATCAACGATTGGCTCTTTCATTAAGAAGACGAGGCTTTGAGGCCATAACTAGAGTTGCATTTTTCCCCATTCAAAACATCTTGGGTATTCTATAGTCTTTGGAGCACTTGTGCGTTCGGCTGAGTCATGTAATTTCACCTCCGCTCAGAATGCTTTTATGATGCAAGTTTAATGATTAATGTACCACCCACTCTGAACACCCTTATAATTCGCTTCAACCTTTTTCGAATTGTGTGAATGATTATTTTAAGTTTAAGTGTGTGTAAGGATTTGGAATCAAGCAGAGCACGCCTGTTTCTTAAGCAAGCAGTGCCATCTGCTGTTCAAAACTAAGCTCAGAATCGATTTGAGAAAGAATCGCGATGTGTTCGGAAAATCTCAATCTCAATTCGCAATGCATCTTTAATTTCCCAGCCCTATTATTTATACAACTGATTGCTTTGAAACAAGTAGCTTTACAGTAGAGAACATGGGGAAAAACAGTGTCAGTGTCTCTTTCAATTAGAATTACAACTTTCTAACATTAAGCAGCTCTTCAGTGTATTTACGTGTTCACTCCACTCCAGAGACCGAACAGAAGAAATTAAACAGATAAGATTTTGCTTGTATATTGGGTATCTTTAGCTTATTCTATACTGGTTCACACAGCATACAGTTCATACATTGTGCCTTTTTTCTTCTGTGACAAGTGCATTAGGACGTACCTAATTTCGTGTCGTTCCGAACCCATGTGACTTCTGTTCTCTTCGGAACGCAAATTAATTTATTTTCTAATGAAATCCGAGAGCTTTCTGACCCTGCATAGACAGCAACGTAACTGACACGTTCAAGGCCCAGAAAGGTAGTAAGGACATCATTAAAATAATCCACGTGACATCAGTTGCTCAACCTTAATGTTATAAAGCTACAAGAATACTTTTTGTGTGCAAAGAAACCAAAAATAACAACTTTATTCCACAACAACTTCTCTTCCGTGTCAGACTCCGATGCATGTTCAGAACCGGGAGTACCGTGACGCACGCACAAGAAGTATTCACGCAGATTCATAAAATTAAGGTTGAACCACTGATGTCACACTGACTATTTTATCGATGTCTGGGCCTTGAACTTGGTAGTTGTATTGCTGTCTATGCAGGGTTAGAAAGCTCTCGGCTTTCATAAAAAATATCATAATTTGTGTTTCGAAGATGAACAGAGGTCTGGAACAACATGAAGGTGAGTCATTAATGACAGAATTTTCATTTTTGAGTGAACTATCTCTTTAACTCGTCAAGCAGTTGTAGGCATGATGTGTACATGAATTTATATAGAATATTCAAATTAAAGTATAGAATAATGTTTTTTCTTTTTCATTTCGTCCCATGCAGAATAACTGTCTTCATAGAACTTTATAGATAAAATAAGACATAATATGTGAAATATATTGATAATTGGATAAAACTGGTGTAATGTTAAAATAACCATGCTTGTAATGTTTCTAATTTTGTGCTTTTGTCGTGCTCTTTTTATGATTACTCCAACTTCCCTGGATCCTGATAATTTTATTGTGAATTTTAATTAGCCTAAAGAAGCATTTCATCTAATTAAGCATGTAATTCATTAAAACCAGGCACAAGACAATATTTTAAAATGCACTGATATGCTAAAAACCAGCTGATCTTCTAAATCAACTGTGGATCAGGAGCAGCTGTGTCTGAAACGACATGACATTATGTAAAATACACCAATTTGCATGTAATGTGTTGTAAATTTTACGTTCATTCCCAATCCCTTTTCATGTTTTCCTCAAAACAAGACTCCCCAGAGCAAATTCTAATGGCTAGTATGGCAGTTTTCTACTGTATTCTATTCTATTCATAGAATTTTTTTTTTTTTTTTTTTTACATGGATGCCAACCACATTCTATAACCAAACTGACATCTGGAGATTTTCATCAGGATCTCATTCACTGGACAGCTAGTTCTCTGCCATGTCTTATAATGTGTGAGCCACACTGAATTGTATAATTGTGTTAATTATGGTCCTGTTTTATAAGTCCTGTGTTATTCCTGACGTTTTCGTTTACTCGCAAAGGAGAAATGAGTTGCGTTCATTTGAAGATGGATGAACTCATGGCTTGATTAGATTCATTTAGCAGCACACTGTCAATTGCGATTAAAACTTCCCATTGTAGTGGCCATCAGCATCTTTAATAATGTTGCTAAGGTCATCTGAATTAGAATGTGGTTGTGACTTTAACTGTTCATTAAATGAGAAGTTCACTTCCAAAACAAAAATTTACAGATAATGTTCTCACCCCCTTGTCATCCAAGATGTTCATGTCTTTCTTTTTCCAGTCATAAAGATTTGAGGAAAAGATTTCAGGATTTTTCTCCATATAGTGGACTTCTATGGTGCCCCGAGTTTGAACTTCCAAAATGCAGTTTAAATGCAGCTTCAAACGATCTCAAATGCAGTTGTAAATGATCCCAGCCTAGGAAGAAGGGTCTTATCTAGCGAAACTATTATTATTTTTTTAACCTCAAACGCTCGTCTTGTCTTGCTTTGCCTGAACTTGTTTTTTTTTCCAGTTCAAGACAGTTAGGTTAAGTGTAGTTTGAAAAAAAAAAAAAAAAAAAAAGACCTCCCATCTCACTTTCTTCTTTAAAATGTCATAGATTGCTGTAGTACCTTTTTTGTTAAGGGTGTTTGATCTTCTTTGCATGTTTACTTTGCAAACACTTGGTCGGTACATGATGATAATAATTAGTTGAGGGAGAAAATAAGATGGGAGTTTTTTGACATACCCATTCGACATACATGAACCGGAAAAAACTGAATTCAGACAGAGCAAGACAAGATAAGCATTTGAAGTTAAAAAGTATATAAATTGTAATAAAAACAAACAAAAAACAAAACAAAACATAATTTCACTAGATAAAACCCTTCTTCCTCAGCTTGGATCGTTTGTACCCACATTTGGGATTGTTTTAAGCCGCATTTAAACTACATTTTGGAAGTTCAAATTTGGGGCACCATAGTCCACTATATGGAGAGAAGTCCTGAAATGTTTTCCTCAAAAAATATTATTTCTTTACGACTGAAGAAAGAAAGTCATAAACATCTTGCATGACAAGGGGGTGAGTACATTATCTGTAAAATTTTGTTCTGGAAGTGAACTTCTCCTTTAATACAGCTTCATATTCAAGCAGCCACTTAAATAACAAAAAAAAAGTATTTTTTTATGAGAAAACATTGAAATATTAATGGCAGAAGTTATGGTTATTATTTATGAATATATAGACAAATTGTAACTGAAGGATTATTTGACTAATCAGAAAATAACTAATCATAAAAACTTATGTAGATTAATCAACCAAATGCAGAATGTCATTGCTTCTGATAAGTCCTTATATTACCTCTAAAATGATTATGCCATGGCTTTGAAGAAGCCGGTTCAGAGGTCCGTTCAGTGGCACAGAGGAATGATGAAACGTATCAAGGGTGATTACACATACAGCATATCGCCTGGCCTTTTTATATTGATAAACGGTTCAGGATGCTTGGGCTTGATTGAAAGAGTCCACCGGGGATGAGCCCTGCAACATTACACTGGTGCAGCTGGATCCATAATGTGGTGCCACAAACGGGCCGAGTGAAAGACAATTATCTCATAAGTCAGTAAGCACAGCTGTCGGCAAGGTCAAGTTTCATTTATGGGCGGCATTTGCGCCTCTTTCTCTTTTCACCCTGCATGGATGAGCCGTGGGACTGCCTCGGTTCCATGATGAATACTAATGGTTGCCTCTGACAATTAGTTTCTGATGAAGTGTTTATTTACAGCATCACCTAGTTTCTCTGAGACTTCTGGAAGTGCCATGTGTAGGTCGTTTATCACTTGGGTTTGAAATGCTCTTTACGAGGTTCAGGGATATAAATGTATGCAGTAGTAGAGTACCAATTCTCTTCTGTTATTCTCCACTTCCATTGAGGAAAAAACACTTTGAGTTGTGTACTGTGTATACATGGCCTTTTTAAAACCAGTAGTGCAAAGAAAGTGTTAGTTTGACTCTATAAAATTGAACCTGATTCTGCTAAGTTAACCTTATTGTGATCATTTTGTTCTCTTATATACGAAAAAGAAGAAAACATTTGTAGGACGAAAGATATTGGATTTAAACACATTGTAAAAAATGCTGGGTTAAAAAACAAAAAAAAACAATTTGTGTTATTTGGAAACACTGCACATGTGTAAATATTGAACAGAACACATGCTGGGTTACTTTGAGCCACCTTGTTGGGTTTTACACATTAATCCTTTTGTAAGGTTGTTTTTTGACTGTGCTGAATCAGTCAACTTGATATTCAAGGCTCTTCACTTTAAATAATAAAAATGCACTCTAAAATCTTAGTTTTTTTATATAAAGAACCGTTCATGTAAAATTTTTATTCAATGGCAATCATGAAATACTCAAACATTCAGTGAATGTTTTAGGATGTGACTGAAGCAGCAACAGCAGCCAATGGGAACCTGTGGGAAGAAAACTGGCGTAAGTAAGCTGTTGGAGTTCGTTAAATGACAATCTTATTAGCTTTATCTCGTGGAATCTCATCTGTCAGACATTTAAGTTTCAGTTTTAACCCATCAAATGCATAGCTGCGTCACTAGAGCACTAGGATCAATAGCGCTCAGTTATAGTCAGTGGAGCGCATGGAAACTTTGTTGCCTATAACAGCGATGTAGCATAGTGTTTTAGCTCTAGTCACGTCAGAGATTGCCTTATTGGGAGATAAAAGCATAACTGCTAACGTGGATCACATAATACTGTGAAATGTTGATGCAATTTAAAATAGTGTTTTTCTATTTGAATATACATTAAAATATAATTTATTTCTCTGATGCAAAACTAAATTTTCAGCATCATTACTCCAGTATTCAGTGTCACATGTTTCTTAAGAAATAATTCTAAAATGCTGATTTATTATCAGTGTCGGAAACAGTTGTGCTGCTTAGTATTTTTTATTTTTTATTTTTTTGGAACCTGTGGTACTTTATTTCAGGATTCTTTGATAAATAAGATCAAATGAATGAATGAACAGCATTTATTTAAAATAGAAATCTTTTCGAACAAACACCTTGTTCAAAGTTTGGGGTCAGGGGTTTAGGTTTTTTTTATTTCTCTGTTTAAAGGAATTAATACTTTTATTCAGCAAGGATGTGTTAAATTGAAAGTGATAGTAAAGACTTATATTGTTAAAGATTTCTATTTTTAATAAATGATGTTCTTCAAACTTTTTATTCATCAAAGAGTCCTAAATAAGTATCACAGGTTCCAAAAAAATATTAAGTAGCACAACTGTTTCCAACATTGATAATAAAAGTAATAAATCAGTGTATTAGAATGATTTCTGAAGGATCATGTGACACTGAAGACACTGAGTAATGGCTCATAAATATTCAACTTTGCAACACAGAAATAAATTATATTTTAAATTATATTAAAATAAAAAACTTATTTTGAATTGCAATAATTTTTCATAATTACTCCTTTGTGTTTTTGATTAAATAAATGGAACTTTAATGAGCATACGAGACTTAAAAAACATTAAAAATCTTACTGATCCCAAACTTTTGAGTGACTGTGTACATGTACATAAAAATGATGAAATGTGAGAATACAACCATTTTTCCTATATATTTATGCAGTAATAATTTGATAAGAATGCAATGTAATGCAAACCTTCATTCAAAATTTCATTCAGGAAGTTTCCTGAACACAGAATGACCACTGACAAATGTATACAGTTTTAACCAGTTTGGCACAGATTACCCATAATTGGGTAACACTGACCCAGCACTGGGTAGGTATGTAAGGGTGTCCATCATTTCTCTTAACAGTCAAAATGGCCCAGCAGCTGAGTTACAGAAAAGCTATCCAGCACGTGGTTGAAAAAATTAAAAGTCACTGAATAAAATGACCTAACTTGGCTGAATCCAGCTTTTTTTTAAGATTGTGGGATTTGCTCACATTGAATCAGTATCTTAATTAATCAATTCACAGTATATGAAAAAGTGAAACCTTGTTAAGTTACAAAAGAAGGTGACTTAAAATAGATTTTAGTACAATTGGAATGTAGTAAATGTGAGAGTCTAAAGGTGCGGTCTATCTGACCTTTTTTTTGGTTAAAATTGAGTTAGTCACATATTCTTATTCTGTGACAACGTATTAACTTTATGTGATGTTTTCTTTATAAGCTGTGTACATTTTTTTTAGCTTTTTGTTTAGAAAACAAAAAGTGTTCTATTTACAGATGTCTTTGGAATGCAAAAACCCTGAAGCTCAATGTCTCAAAAGTGCTCAGAATGCAGATAGAGCCTTATAATTCCAAGGTGGCAAATTGTCTTCATTTACTCACCTTCATGATGTTGCAGAACACTTTTAACGTTCTTCTGTTGAACACAAAAGGAAATATTTAGAGAAATATCTTGATGTCTTTTGATCATTGCACTTGTAGCTTGCGTCTTTTACAACATCTCAGACGTGACACATTCTAAGAACATGGTAGTCAAAAAGACCTTGTTTGTTGTAGTAATGCTACCTTCCTCAAATTTAGTTTTTGCAGAGAGAGATGTCTGATACGGTCAAAAAGTAATATAAGCAAAGTTAATGTTAAATGTAATGCTTGGCCCTCTAGCGGTTAATGCAAGTTACTTGCTGAGAAACATTGTTTTGATTAACAGTCTCATAAAAATATGTACTTCTGGGTACTTTTTACGTTTTTACATACCTTACTGCACGTTTCGCGGCAGTTTCAAAAAATAAATGTTCACTGAGTGGAGCTAAAACACGGGTTCAATACATTTCTTGATGCCATTTGAGTCTTCCTTGTGTGTAGATTTAAACTCTTGTCGAACCGTAGTTACACAGGATTCAAACCGGGGCTCTTCACCTCTCAAGTACATCTCTGTACTGTGTGAGCTACCGAACAAACCTACCGTCTATGAAAACCCATAGATATGAAGCTGGATATGTCATGCTAACATTCAAAAGCACCAGTTTTCAAATCTCCCAGCATGTTAAAATAGTTTTTATGTCACAATATAATATTCTTCATGTAATTATGTGAAAATTACACTTTATCAAACTGTAAATCATACTTTGTGTGAAAAGGAATAAAAGGTGTCAGAGTTTTACTGCCTCTAATGTTCATTTCTTTTGGAAACTGCAGTGATGTGTACTTATTGGTATATATTTTGTGTTCTGTTCACGTTTTTGTCATGAGACCAGGTAGGTTTTGATAGTTATGTGAGTTTTACTTTGGCTCTTCTGTTTTGCACGGGTGAATCTGACAGCTTGAGGTGCACCGCTGTGCCCTTATCAGTTTGAATCCTACTAATGACATTAAAACTCAATTGCAAAACAGAAATTGCATTATCTGAAAAAGGTTTTATGAGAAGATAAGTGGCTTATAAGTGGCCTGTTGTTTTGACTTTATTGAAATCAGTTGTTTGGAAATGTTACAAAAGTTTGGCAATTCTGACATTAGAAATAATGGTTGCTATTAGTGTTTGATTAAGTAAAATGGTGGAAACTATTTTAACTAGTAGGTAAGGAAATAGACCAAATTTGTTATTTATAAAACTGTTTTGTGAACCTTTAATGCACAGCAAATTTGATGCCATGCAAACTAAACGCATTTCTGAAAGGCAGAGCCAGTGTTCCACCGCATAGAGTAATAGCCTGACTGACTTTTTCTTTATTTATGGATTTAACATAAGCATACATGGATGTAGTGTACTGAATGACACAACTATGAAGTCTCTCTTGACAGCTCTAAAATTAAATCATTATTTTAGGCTTACCAAAGTAATTTTAGGTAAGGCAAAAACACAGTTTGGATGATGGATTTGTAAAAATGTAGCTAATTTCAAACAACAAAAATGTTACAAAGTTTAGTTATAATACTTTAAATACTTGAGGAAAAAAAGAACAGTTGCTTACAATCATCTTAAATACAGTACAGATCCATTTTATACTCTTGAGTAAAGCACAATTTAGTCAAGAAGCATTAAAACAGCAGGGTAAACTGGTGGAAACAACACAACTGTAAATTAAACTCAGGGGCAGCCTTATGGTGCCCTTATTAAACTGTATTTTAAGACGTAGATGTCTGTCAGCTTGTTCTGTTTCTGAATGTGCTGTAACTAAGGGAGACTTAATGTGGAAGGAAAATGCAAACCTTGCGCCCAAATGCTAGTACCTTATTTTCATGTGTATCAAGGGCACAATTGAATATACTCCCACAGGTCCAGTTCTTTCTGCAGCTGTGTGGATGTTATAGTTTTTGTGGTCTCTAATATACGCATTAAGGGGTCCCTAATGCCAGATAGATGCTAATAATAATGAGCATCACTCGTATCTGAACATAAACAGAACTTCTACAACACCAAATAAGTGCTAAAAGACCATTTGGTCAAGTAATGTTGTTTCTCATCCAATCTCTTTACTGTGGATAGGTGTTTTGAGCAATTATATTGGTCTCTAATGCCCAAATGCTTATACTTATTAATACTTATTATACTCAGTGCTAGTAACATCCTCCTCTGGTCATATCAAAGGACTTCTGCAGAAACTAATATTAATCTGTATATATTTGAAAACAGCATTTTTGTTTTGTTATCCTAAGGTTGCTTGTCCACACTGACATGTCTGAACACACTTATCACCTTGCTGTGAAACATTATAAAAATGTTATAAGTGCTCACTGAGATGATACAGAGACCAGGCAGAATCGAATTCACTCTATTATTCACTCAAATTTACTCCATTATTATTAACTCACTCTCACTCTATTCGTCTGACACAATCATTTTATTAGCAAAATGGTCATCTGATCAATATTCTGACATCTTTGCAGGATGTAATATGAAGATTGTACAAAGTAACATTGCAACATTACCTTTAGCAACATTATTAAAGTGAATATCAATCACAGCAATGCCGTTACAACCATAGATATACAGTGCCCCATTAATATTGGCACCTTTTTTTAAATCTGAGCAAAAGTGGCTGTGATAAGAAGTCTGCAGGTTTTATACCAAAAGTTCACAAAATTCATACAGTACATCTAATTGAAGTTAAAACTAGGAAATGTTTTTCTCCAATGCATGTTGGCCACAAATATTGGCACCCCTAAAAATTCTCATGAGTAAAACATCTCTGAAGTATATTATAATTCTTATTTACATTTTCTTGGCATACCAGGGTGACAAGGAGCATGAAATTGTCCAGCAATGACTTCCTGTTCCACAGGATTATAAATATGAGGAACACACAGGACAAAATCCCTTAATCATCCATCACAAGGAGTAAAACCAAAGAATGTAGTTCTGATGTGCAGAACAAAATTGTTAAACTTCACAAAATAGAAAGTGGCTGTAAGAAAAGAGCTAAAGCATTGCAAATCCCCATCTCCACCATCAGGGCAATAATTAAAAAGTTCAGATCAACTAAAGATGTTACAGATATGCCTGGAAGAGGACGTGTGTCTATATCATAATGCATGGTGAGTGGATGGTTTAAGTAGCCAAAGACTCTCCAAGGATCACAGTCTGAGAATTGCTGAGATTAGTTGGGTCTTTGGGTGAGAAAGCCTATGGTCAGATGAAATTTAACAGTTTGGTGAAGGCAGGGATAAAATGTGCCCCATGCCCACAGTTAAATAAACTACTGGATCTTTAATGTTGTGGGCCTATTTTTCTGCTGGAGGTCCTAAACATCTTGTTCAGATATATGGCATCATGGATGCTATCAAATACTAACAGATGAAAAAAAAAAAAAAAATCTTAACCTGCCTACCTCTATTAGAAATGGGCCATGGTTGGATCTTCCATCAGGGTTGGATCTAAAATCAGGACAATGCTTCAAAACAAACATTAAAATTAACACAAAAATGTATCACTGAGCACAAAATGAAGCTTTTGCCATTGCCATTCCAGTTCCCTGACATGAACTCTGTAGAAAATAAGTGGGATAAACTAAAGAGAAGCAGCACCAACATGCTGCTGGGAATCTGAAGGATCTGGAATGGTCTCTGATCTCTCGTCAGGTGTTCTCCAAACTTTTCAGGCAATACAGGAGAAAACAGGATAGTTGTTTTCTTGGGAAAAGGATGTTGCGATAATTGGGTGCCAATAATTGTGGCCAACGTTGACTAGAGAAAAACATTTATTTTGTAATGAGATTGTACCTCCACCCCCCCCCCTCCCAACACACACACTTTCCATTGTTTTTGCTTCAATGATAGGTTAGAATTTTGTGAATTTTTGTCATTAAGACCAAAAGGATCATGAAACAGATGACTTTTCACAGTCATCTTCACTCATATTTATCAATGGTCCCAATATTAGTGGAGGCCACTATATATTGTCACATTACTGTGACAATATATAGTGTCATTGGTTTTTGAATATCTTTTGTTTTCAAATTTACTTCAAATAAATCAGTTTTCACTGTATAAAAATGCCAGCTCGGTGTGGACTATAGAGGCCAAAATAAAAGATGTGTTTTCAAATTTATCTGGACTAATGTGGACTGTGAAATAAATCTGTTTAAATCGTGTTAGTGGACTACAGTAGTTGGTAGAGAACAAGTACTCGCCTACCTAATTACTTGCACACATCTCTAATCTCTAGTAGTGACAAATGTAGACAAATTTGCCTCTGTGCCTTTTATGTTTAGCTGTTGTGAAGTGCCTCTTTGAAAATCCTTTACCAAGCAGGGGGGGCCCTCCATTGGGAACAGGGATCAGAAAATTAGTGTTAATTACTTTTTGATCTATTGACACTAACTCTGCAGACATTCAATAGGTTTGTTACCTCTGTGCTGCAACCGCCCTCATCTATTCATTTGATTACCAACTTTGAATAATGCATGAGCAAGTCAGCTGCTGGGAAGCGGCACCATTTGTAAAATGCTGAAAAGGCAACGCCAGCAGCATTCAATCATATTATTAAGCCAATCATTTGAATGCCATTATTAAAACGTAAAGTGTAAACCCCGTTGGATCTGAGATGATACTGTCGCTTAGAGGCAGTTCAGACTCAATTCGGCGATTATGCGTCGTCTTCCATCGAACGTGGGGTCATTGTCTATTTAGTAATTGTTGTCTCTCCCTTTGATTAGTTTTGACAGGATGCAAAGCGATGCAGATGTCACTGCTAACATCCCGACTGTGGACTTCCAGCATGCCGCCAATTACTCAAAGTCTTTCGGACAGAACGTTGTGAAATTAACAGCTTTAGATGTTTTCTCCGTATGACCTCCGACTTCATTTTCGCTTTATTTATAGATTTTAAGCATTTCTTTCTGCTGAAGCCGGTAAATATGTTATTGGGGCATCGCCAAGCTGTGTGGGAAATGGAATAGAACTTAGCTGCTTTGCTCAAACTGCTGTCATAATGAAATATGTGATGTCTCATTTTCATGCAGCCCTGCACATTCAACTGGGACACTCATAAGATCTGAGTGCAATGAATTACATTCAATCACAACAGTTCTTTGGTCCCTGTAAGCTTACAGCCGTATACACACTTACATAAAAGCCAACTCTCATTTTAATCACAATAGGCATAAAAACACTAGACTTGGATGTTCTGTGAAAAGGTTTTGTCGTATAAAGTCTGGAGTGCGTGAGTCTTATGCTTTCAGAAATGATCAATTGGCGTTATGTTTTCCTATCCTGTCTCTGTCCCACTAATGACGGCAGCTTTGAGCTGCAGGGATGGGAGCTTTGTTTTCCCCACTGAGAGGGAGAGAGATGGTTTGATGCAGTGTCTGATGCTTGTCCTGGAGCTTCCACTAAAGCTCTCCTGTATTATTACGCCAGTGTCCCTCAGGAGAACATGGCTGATGAATTGTTATTGCCTCTCACTCCATACTAACTTCTGCTTGAAGACAGATCCTGACAGGATACCTGAGACAAGGACAGGGAGAGAGATTGGTGATGTTTAGCAATTGGTGATGAAATATAAACTTTTGTCATTTTCCCCCTACAGTGAGGGGAAGAAATTATTTGATCCTCCTGCTGATTTTGTACGTTTGCCCACTGACAAAGAAATCAGTCTATAATTTTAATGGTTTATTTGAACAGTGATGACAAAAAAAAATCCACATTTATGTTTTTAAAATGCATTTTTAAAAACATAATATTTTGATTTGCTTTTTAATGAGTGAAATAAGTATTGACTTAGTACTTGGTGGCGAAACCTATAAGACATTTCTTGTAGTTGGCCACCAGGTTTGCTTACATCTCAGGAGGGATTTTGTCCCACTCTTTGTTGCAGATCCTCTTTAATTCATTAAGGCTGGCATTTGCCAACTCAAACCTTCAGCGCCCTCCACAGATTTTCTATGGGATTAAGGTCTGGAGACTGGCTAAGACACTCCAGGACCTTAATGTGCTGCTTTCCTAAGCCATTTCTTTGTTGCCTTGGTGTTTTGAGTCATTGTCATGCCCATCCACAAACCATTTTTAGTGCCCTGGGTGAGGGTAGTCCATCGTCCCTTTGATGCGGTGCAGTTTTCCTGTCCCCTTAGCAGAAAAACACCCTCAAAGCATAATGTTTCCACCTCCATGTTTGACAGTGGGGATCGTGTTCTTGGGGTCATGGGCAGCATTCCTCCTCCTTCAAACACAGTGAGTTGAGTTGATGCCAATTTTTTTATGCCGTTTTTGGTCTCAACTGACCGCAACACTTTCACATAGTTCTTCTCTGATTCATTGAGATGTTCATTGGCAAACTTCAGACGGGCCTGTACATGAGCTTTTTTGAGCAGGTGGATCTTGCGGGCACTGCAGCGTAGTGTGTTACCAATAGTTTTCTTGCTGACTATGGTCCCAGCTGCCTTGAGATAATTGACCAGATTCTCCCATGTAGTTCTGGGCTGATTCCTCGCCATTTCTCATGATCATTGAAACTCCACAAGATGAGATCTTGCATGGAGCCCCAGACCAAGGGAAATTGACTTTTATTTTGTGTTTCTTCCATTTGCGAACAATCTCACCAACTGTTGTCACTTTCTCACCAAGCTGCTTGGTGATGGTCTTGTCCATTCCAGCCTTGTGTAGGTCTACAGTCTTGTCCCTGACATCCTTGGACAGTTCTTTGGTCTATGGCCATGGTGGAGAGTTTGGAATCTGATTGATTGATTTGCTTCTGTGGACAGGTGTCTTTATACAGGTAACAAACTGAGATTAGGAGCACTTCCTTTAAGAAAGCGCTCCTAATCTCAGCTTGTTACCTGTATAAAAGACACTTAAGGAGCCAGAAATCTTGCTGATTGATAGGGGGTCAAATACTTATTTCACTTATTAAAATGCAAATCAATTTATAACTTGTTTTAAATGTGTTTTTCTGTTAAAATAAACCTACCATTAAAATTTATAGACTTATTTCTTTGTCGGTGGGCAAACATACAAAATCAGCAGGGGATCAAATAATTGTTCCCTCACTGTACTACTGTAATGAATATACTTTTTAATTACTATTTGCAGGGTCATGAAATGTCTGCAACATAAGTTGGCTAAGTTTGGGGAAAGAGAGAGTTCACCCAAAAATGAGATGGTAATGCCAAAAGATGAAAATTGTCATTATTGACTAACTCTCAAGTTGATCCAAACCTATGTTACATTCTTCTGCTGAACACAGAAATATATTTTGAAGAATATGGGTAACTAAACAGGTGCTGGTCCCCATTGACTAGCATATGAAAAATACTAAAAAAAAAAAAAAAAAACTTTGGAAGTCAGTGGGGATTTCCCATATTATTCAGAATATCATCTTTTGTGTTCAGCCTTAACTATCTCTGTAATGTCTTCAATTAAATATACGTTCACCTTTTTTTTTTTTTTTTTTTTAAAACCAAAAAGGCTATACAAGATGGGTATCAAATTCAGAATTTTACTTGATGCTGGATCCACTCCAGTAGGTGTCACTGTAAATCTAACGCATTATGTATATCAGCTGTTTTGGAAGACAAATTTGAGAACAAGCCCCAAAGCAATTCAAAATCACTATTTAGAAGTTTTAATGCAATCTAAAAAGAAGTCTGACAACACCCAGAAGCGATCCTTATTCATAGGGATCTTTAGATCAGCAGTTCAAGCATTGTAGTCAACTTCAATTTTGTTTTTTAACAACATTATGTTCAGATAAAGTAGTACTCCGTTAAATCGTTAGCTTCACATTGGTGTTTTTTTTCCTCCACTAGAGACTCTAAGAGGAGGAAGCATTTTCACCTCTCCAGCCACCTCCTCTTTTTGTGAAATTGAACCACTCTCCTGCATTAGTTCTTGTCCTTGATGGAAGGATTAACCCTCCTCCAGTTCCATTAAAAGGCAGCCTTACCACCTCTGGCCCCATAGTCATGTTTTCCAGTGGCAGTAAGGACGAGAAAGTTTAGGTGTAAAAATGCAATATCCTAAAATCTTGCCTTGTAATTTCAGGCTGTGACCTCCTTTAGCGGCGGGACCTTTACTTGGTCACTTCAATTATAAACTACAGCCCCGGTTTAGTCGGATTTCTTGTTGGGTTCACACAGAATGCATCTCCATTCAAATGTTTGAGGAACAAATGTGGAAGCTTTTAATTTCAGTTTTGTTTGTTTAGTGCCTCTCTTGCAGGGCTGTTTGCCAGAAATCATTTTTAAATGGCGAGTGACAATGAATGGTCATTCAATAATGTTTTTCTATAATTAATGCTAAATCACTCTAATTTTCCTCTTCTTTTCTCACAGCTCAGCCAAATCCACCCAAAATCCACGAGGGATGGTGGGCTTACAAAGAAGTTGTTCAGGGGAGCTTTGTTCCAGGTAATCACTTTACAACAGCTTTTTATCAGTGTTCACGAGTGACGTTCTCTACGCACATGGATTCTACATTCATTCTAATTAGAGGATAATTACTGCTTTGTGATGTTAAATCACATTTTGTCAATTATTTAGTCCTCCTAAATATTATGGGTCACTAACAACTTCATTTTATTTTAAAGGAATAGTTTACCTAAAATGAAAGTTGGCTGAAAAATTACTCACCCCAAGACCATTCACGATAGCTTTGTGGATGAATTTGTTTCATTATCAGGATAGATTTTAAGATCACTTGCTCAGCAATGGGTCCTCTGCAGTGTATGGGTGACAAACAGCTGATAAAAGAGTCACAAGTAATCCACATCTCCAGTCAATCAATTAACATTTTGGAAAGTAGAAAAATGTGTGATTAAATGAACAAACAAATTCATTTGATGTTTTTAGCTTCAAATTATTACACAGTCACATGTAAACATCTTAACAAATGTTTGAGGATATTGAAGTAAGAGGATAACAGGGGATAGACACTTTCCCCTGTAGGAAATGTTACTATGGATTATAAAGAAACTAATTCATCTACATATTGGATGGCCAGAGGGTGGATATGAATTATTCCTCTAACTATTGGAATCGGTGAGTGTGTGTGTGTGTTTTTCTTTCTTTTCTTTTTTCATTTACAGAAACCACAGGCATGAACCAATTTGCTAGAATGATTCTGACGTTGATTCATTAATTCTTGTAAAGATTGTTGGAGATTGATTATTCTCTTTGCTTACCTGGAAGTAAAGCTGCATGGATACAACGCGACATTCAAAATCAGTGTTTGATCACGCTGCTACTTATACTTACAGCATGGTGCATGAATAGAGCTTTTGAAACAAAGAGGACAAGTTAACACCAGAAATTGAAATGCCAGACATGTTAAAATGAGTGTAGGATTCTTATTTTTTTCCAAAAATTCTGGTCTTGGTTCTATTTTTCATATGTTTAGATTAAGGATTCTTCAGAAAGGTTTACAAACTCAAGAATCTTTTCAAGTACTTCCTGATGCTTGAGAATGAGTTGTTTTTCTTTCTATTCTATGTTCTTTTTAATTAAACATTGTTTTTTAAATTTGAAGCAATTTATTTGTGTAGCGAAGATTTGAATCAGATAAAACGCTGATTTAAAAATCAATAAATGTTTGCCACATTTATTATTAGTGCCATATTTCTATGGCTCTCAGAGACATTGGTTCTTGTTTACTAAAAAGTTGAATTATGTGCACAGAAAACATTCTCCACCTGATTCAAGTGCATATGCACAATAATTGTTTTTGAACATTTTATAGGATTAGTTTACTTCCAGAATAAAAATTCTGATAATCTACTCGCCCCCAATGCCTTTCTTTCTTCAGGCGAATAGAAATGAAGGTTTTTGAAGAAAACATTCCAGGATTTTTCTCCATGTAGTGGACTTTAATGGAAGCCAATGAGTTGAAGGTCCAAATTGTAGTTTCAATGCAGCTTTAAAAAACATGATCCCAGCCGAGGAACAAGGCTCTTATCTTACTTCTCGCATTACGTAGTCACATTGGAAAGATCATGTGAGACGTATGCATAAGTACCGACCCAGTGTTTACAAAGTGAAAATGCAAAGAATGTCAAACTAAATGTCAAACTTTACCGAAAAGGTCCCATTGAAGTCCACTATATGGAGAAAAATCCTAGAATGTGTTTCTCAAAAACTCAATCATTTGTGACCCAGCCGAGGAACAAGGGTCTTATGCATACGTCTCACATGATCTTTCCAATGTGACTACGTAATGCGATTAGTAAGATAAGTACCAACTCAGTGTTTACAAAGTGAACATGCACAAAATGTCAAACGGCCTTTACAAAAAAAGGTAAAACAACGTTGTCAGACAGTTTTGAAGTTGGAGGAGAAAATGAGACGGAGCTTTTCGCCTACCCTACCAACGTGACCCTTCCAACGTGATTACGTAATGGGTAAAGTTGTTGATGCGCATCGCAGAGCTAGGGCTAGACGAGGATTTGTGGTTAAGTGTACTAATTATTATAAAAAATTTTTTTAGAAAATGACCGATCGTTTTGCTAGATTAGACCCTTATTTCCCAGCTGTGATCATTTAGAGCTCTTTGAAGCTTCATTGAAACTGTAATTTAGACCTTCAACCCATTTCCTCCCATTGAAGTCCACCATATGGAGAAATATCTGGAATGTATTTTTCAAAAACTCAGACATTTGTGACCCAGCCGAGGAACAAGGGTCTTAACTAACTTCTCGCATTACGTAGTCACATTGGAAAGATCGTGTGAGACGTATGCATAAATACTGAACTAGTGTTTACAAAGTGAACATGCAAAGAATGCCACACTGCCTTTACCAAAAAGGTCCGATTGAAGCCCACTATATGGAAAAAATCCTGGAATGTATTTTTTCTAAAAAAAAACTCAATCATTTGTGACCCAGCCGAGGAACAAGGGTCTTGTCTTATCTAAGTTAAGTACCGACCCAGTGTTTACAAAGTGAACGTGCAAAGAAAGTCAAACGGCCTTCACCAAAAAAGGTTAAACAATGTTGTCGGAGAGTTTTGAAGTTGGAGGAGAAAATGAGATGGAGTTTTTCACCTGCCCTAGCACCAACATGACCCTTCCAGCTTGATTATGTAATGGGTGAAGTTGTTGATGCGCATTGCAGAGCTAGTGTTAGACTAGCATTTGTGGTCAAAAGTATACAAATTTTATTTTATTTTTTTAGAAAATGACCAATCGTTTTACTAGATAAGACCCTTATTCATCAGCTGGGAGTCCTTTGAAGCTTCATTGAAACTGTAATTTGGACCTTCAACACATTAGCTCCTATTGAAGTCCACTATATGGAGAAAAATCCTGGAATGTATTTCTCAAAAAATAATTTGTGACCCTGGACCACAAAACCTTTTTTTAAAGTTGTCAAAATTAAGTTTTGATATATTTATGGTAAGAAATTTGCAAAACATCTTCATGGAACATGATTTTTGGCGTAAAAGGAAAAATAGTTCGATAATTTTGACCCATACAATGTATATTACGACTGGTTTTGTAAAAGGAAAAATAGTTCGATAATTTTGACCCATACAATGTATATTACGACTGGTTTTGTAAAAGGAAAAATAGTTCGATAATTTTGACCCATACAATGTATATTACGACTGGTTTTGTGGTCCAGGGTCACATTTATTTGTAATAGATATAATTTGTAACATTATAAATGTCTTTACTGTCGCTTTTGGCCAGTTTAATGCCGTGTGTACGCACAGTTAGTGAATGAGACCCATTATCTACAGATGAAATTTATTTTTCACCGATTCACTTTCTGTCTCTCTCTATAAACTATAAACCTCTTTGTGGAATAGTGGCGTGATGAGAGTCTGTTGGGGTCAGCAAAGGGCCGTCAACCTACATAACATGAGCAAGCCGGACGTCCAAGCTTATAGTTTATGATACCTTATTTATGTTTATGGTTTTATGTTCTCTTTGATCCTTTTTTTAGAGGATTACACTGTTCAATGTTATGAGGGAGGGCAGAAAGAAGGATTTTAAAAGAGATAAAGCTAGAGAAACGTTTTAAACCTTTGTCTCTGAGTCAGAGTCACATCCTGTGGAATATCACGCTGGGCTTAGATGCACACCATCTTGAGCTGCTGAGAGGGGTGTTGGATTGGCAATCTGGTTCCTGTTTATTCACCAGAGGTGTGGGAAGGACTTCGTGTTAGGGAAGGGGCAGCTGTATTTTGATGATTGTTTAATGCTCTGTGCCCGGAACACTAAAGTGCCTGTTATCTATGAGCCCCAGCGTTCGTGTTTCTGAAAAGCTGTACTGTATGTTGCATCAGTGCGATCTGAGTGTGCCTGTGGGGCAGTGGAATGGATGGTGCCCCTGACCGCTGCTGGCTGATGAGCTACAACATGTTCTACTCTCAGCAGTGTTCTTAGCATGGCTTTAATATTACACACTGTAGCTTGATTTTGTTCTGAAAAAGTAAGAAATGAAGAAATTCTAGTGATTTACACTCGGTCATCGATCTATCTCCAATTCAGAGTAGAAGTGGGTGGCATAATGTTATTATTCAATGTTAAAACAAATCGTAACCAGAAAACTGTGAGACGCCATTGGAGATCGCTTCATGTATCATAACTACAATGCACAATATATCTATATCTATATCTATATCTATATCTATATCCATATCCATATCTATCTATGTATCTATCTATGTATCTATGTATCTATCTATGTATCTATGTATCTATCTATCTATGTATCTATCTATCTATCTATCTATCTATCTATCTATCTATCTATCTATCTATCTATCTATCTATCTATCTATGTATCTATGTATCTATCTATCTATGTATCTATCTATCTATCTATGTATCTATCTATCTATCTATCTATCTATCTATCTATGTATCTATGTATCTATGTATCTATGTACGTATGTATCTATGTACGTATGTATCGATCGTACGTATGTATCGATCGTACGTACGTATGTATCGATCGTACGTATGTATCGATCGTACGTATGTATCGATCGTACGTACGTATCGATCGTACGTATCTATCTATCGTACGTATCTATCTATCTATCGTACGTATCTATCTATCTATCGTACGTATCTATATATCTCTATCTCTCTCTCTCTCTCTCTCTCTATATATATATATATATACTGTTATTCAGCATGGATGCATTCACTTTATCAAAAGTGACAGCAAAGGCATTGAGAATGTTACAAAAGATTTCTATTTTAAATAAGTGCTTTTTTTATATCTCACAATTCTGACTTTTTCTCAGAATTGCGTGATATAAACTCAATTGCGGGAAATAAAGTCAAAATTGCAAGATAATTTTTTTTTTTTTTTTTATACTCACAATTCTGATTTTATAACTCCCAACTGTGAGTTTATATCACAATTCTGAGAAGAAAATTACTAGTTTGTGTCATGAAATCCTGAGAAAAAAAAAGAGTCAGAATTGAGAGATGTAAACTCGATAATTTTTATTCAGTTGCAAAACTAAATTTTTTTTCTCAGAATTGCGTGATACAAGCGCACAATTGCGAGTTAAGTCAGAATTCAGAGATATAAACCTGCAATTCTGAGAAATTAAATCAGAATTGTGTGATATAAATTCGCAATTCTGAGAAATAAAGTCGCAATTGTGTGATTTATAAACTGGCAATTCTGGCAACTTAGCCTGGGTGTCCCCATGCTGCCTTCCGCGCAGCGCGATTTTATTCACGCTGGAAGGTAGCATGGAAACCCATTTTCACCTCAGATAGGGAACCAATCACAGAACGGGGAGGGAGCAGCAAGACAATGACGCCTTCTATGCGTCGCGACTCACCGAAGCAGTTTGTTTATAACTATGGATCCAGCATGGCAGCAAGTTATCATTCGATGCAGCCGTTCACATGTCGTGCCTAAAAACGCGTGGAAAACGCTAGGCGCGTCGCTTTCTCCTTTCCAAACTGCTCTGTAGCTTGCGCATGGAAAACGCGAGCGCGTCGCTTCCATTATGCGCGCGCATACCGCGCGTCTACATTTGAAATAACGAACTTTAGCGCGCAAAAGACGCGACATGTGAATGACCCCTTAGATAGTGTTCTAAGTAGTTTAGAACGCAAGATTATTTTGAAAAAAAAGCAACTTTTGCCGTTAAACCATCGCTCTGTATACGTCATCCGGTATGATTGAAACGATTGGCTATGAGCTACGCACAGGCGCATTTGATAGACATTCGTAGCGCCACATAAACGGCTCTGGGCATTCGTAAACCACGCCTCAAATACGAGAAAATGAACGTGGTTCCCAGACCACGAATCATGACGAAGTCATAACGTGGTCTGGCGTTAGCCAGGCTACTGGCAACTATCAATATCAGTCTTTTTTTTTCTCCTCAAAACTGGACTTTATAACTCGCAATTGCGAGTTTATATCTCACAATTCTGAGGAAAAAAAAAGTCAGAATTGTGAGTTTTTATCTCGTGATTCTGACTGTATTTTTCACAATTGTGAGTTTATATCCCACAATTCTGACTGTATATCTAGCAATTCTGACTTTATAAGTCACAAATGTGCTTTTATATCTCACAGTTCTGAGAAAAAAAGTCAGAATTGCGAGTTTATGACAGTTCTGAGAAAAAAAAAAGTCAGAATTGCGAGATGTAAACTCGCAATTGTGAGAAAAAGTCTGAATTGTGAGACAAAAAGTTGCAATTACCTTTATTTTTTATTCAGTGGTGAAAACTGGCTTCCATAAATATCTAAAAGTCCTTGAAACAAATTTGAATTGGTTTGGAAACAACACTGTATACGATATTAAAGGGGTAGTTTAGCCAAAGAATTCTGTCATTACTCACCCTCGTGTCTAACCAAACCTGTAAGATGTTCGTTCATCTTCAGAACACAAATTAAGATATTTTAGATGACATCGGAGTGCTTTCTGACCCTCCATAGACCATTTTAATTATGTCCTTACTGTATTTCTGTGCCTTGATCGTGGTAGGACCCTTGCTGTCTATGGAGGGTCAGAAAGCTCTCGGATTTTATCGGTTTCAAAGATGAATCAAGGTCTTACAGGTTTGGAACGACATGAAGTTGAGTAATTAATGACAGAATTTCATTTTTGGGTGAAATATCCTTTTAAGTTTTTAGTGAATGTATCTTTCATACAAGTGTTTTCACTTGTTTTAAGTATAAACAAGTTAAAAGCAAGTAAAAAAACTGTGAACATAGCCACATTCATATTTACATGTAAGATATAAAGAAGCTTTGACTGATTTATTGTTGACATTTGACCTTTGGCTAACAGTACACATGTCAAAGCACTGTTTGTACGGTCATATGTGACCCTGGACCACAAAACCAGTCTTAAGTCGCTGGGGTATATTTGTAGCAATAGCCAAAAATACATTGCATGGGTCAAAATTTTTGATTTTTCTTTTATGCCAAAAATCATTAAGAAATTAAGTAAAGTTCATGTTCCATGAAGATTTTTTGTAAAATTCCTACTGTAAACATATCAAAATGTAATTTTTGATTAGTAATATGCATTGTTAAGAACCTAATTTGGACAACTTTAAAGGTGATTTTCTCAGTCTTTTTGATTTTTTTGCATCCTCAGATTTCTGATTTCAAATAGATGTATCTCAGCCAAATATTGTCCTATCCTAACATACCATACATCAATAGAAAGCTTATTTATTGAGCGTTCATATGATGTATAAATCTCAGTTTTGTCAAATTTAACCTTATGACTGGTTTTGTGGTCCAGGGTCACATATATCGCACATCTATCTGTCTCTGTATGTAATGTTGGAGAGTCACCAAAAGCTTTCATTTAAGCTGTGGTTAAGCTACACAAAATCAATGAAGGATGCTAATAGGCAGGTAGATCCTGCATGTCAAGCACTTACAAGCGGTTTACGGATTGACACCCACTGGTCGAAAAGTAATTAAGGACAGAGAAAAATGGCCTTTGGAGCTCTAGTTGAGCTGGGTGTGAAACAGAGCATATGTAGCCACTAGAAATACATTGGACTGTACTGAAAACTGTTTAATTTCTGTTCAAGTGCTTTGAAATTTATTTGATGACTTGTGAAATTGTTTCATGCGGCAATAAGTTCCATGCGTATTATCATAAACGATTTTGTGCATCTCACAGTGCTTTTGAACCCTCTCTTGCATCACATATCATGCACATGGCTTGTCAAATCTGCAATTGTCACAACTTTCAAGGCAGCCAAAACAACTTCTGTGCATTGCCAGAAAAAAAAGGGGGTGCAGATGGAGGAAGTCGTGCTAAGCATCTTTCTCCGTGAATTACTGAAGAATCTCTGCACATTTTCATATAAATCTGTCTGAGTCAGTCCTGATCAACACAGATTTTATAGCTGATACAGTGTTTCAATCGTGAATGTTGACACCACAGGAAAATGACTGCGATACAACAGTCTGATAGGAGAAAGTTTAATAGGAAAACTGATGTACACCATTGGTTGAATTTTGAATTTAAAAACCAACTGTTTCTATAATTTCAAGGCAAAAGGCTAAAAGACTTTTTAGTACCAGGACATTTGCTTTTCCTAAAAAAGTAGTTGTAGTAGATGGTGTTGATGTACTGATGAGCATTATAATGTGATGTCTATTACACAGACATGGATTCCCTTTAACACATACATCATTGAGTACTAAATGGTCCAGTCTCCATTCACTTTTGGCTGGATTTGCCATTAGGATATGAATATTGGGTACCCATCATTACCTATATTGTACTATTATAGGTATTATACCACATATTCATCTGCATTCTGGCAAGGATTGTAGAGCTGAGGTCAAAAATCAAGACTGAGGTCTAAAAACATTTGAATATTTCTTACTACCTTTCTGGGCCTTAAATGTAGTAGTTGTGTTTCTGTTTATGGAGGATCAGAAAGGTTTTGGGTTTCATGAAAAAATACCGTTTTGAAGATGAACAAAGGTATTACAGGTTTGGAACGACATGTGGGTGAGTAATTAATGACAGAATTTTGCTTTTTGGGTGAACCCTTTAAGACTTTTTTTTTTTTTCCGAAATGGGTTTATTTTGCCCTTTGTTTTAATTCTGGTAAAGCTATTTTAGTTTGACATCTAACATGTAGTTACTTTCAGCCATTTGAAAACAATGTTAATAACCTACAATCTCATCACAATACCACAGAACATCAGCTGAGATATGTGATCATTATGTACCAGGAACTGCTTTCAAAGGGTAATGGTGTTGCCCCAGCTATTCTGGCCCCGTTTTTACTGTGGTCTGTTTGATGATGGCCTCCTAATAATCCCCCTGTATGAATAAATGATCAGTGTCTTTGCTCATCTGACTGATGAATGGGTGTTCTTGCAAACATTAAGTGCTGCAGTACGTAAAGGGGATTCAGAACATTAAAGAAGCTTAATGTACAATGCTTTAGGTATTTGCTAAAAAGCTTAGACTTTCACAGTATGTATTAATTCCTAAACAAAAATATAATGAGTAAGAAGTTTATTATTCAGGATAAAGGCATCTTTCTAGACTGGAAACGATGCATATTCGCACACGAGATGACGATTCCAGTCATTTCCGTGCCCTAGAAAAAGCTGTTGAACTAAATGTTTTGTTCCACATAAGGTGGAATCCCCTCATGGTCTCTTCTAAAGTATGTTGAAATCACATCAGCAGCTGAATATACTACTTGCTTTGTCTTGGTCTGTTATTGGAAAATTAATTGGAGAATAGATTAATCATGCGACAAAATATGCCTGTGAGTATTTCTACAGCAACATAAGCTAATTTTTACTTGTACGATGCTTCATCAAGGTGTCAGTGTAAATCCCATACGATTATTACACTCTTAAAATGAAAGGTTCTTCACAATGCCATAGAAGAACATTTTTGTCTAAATGGTTCCATAAAGAACCTTTAACATCTGAAGAACCTTTCTGTTTCACAAAAGGTTCATTGTGGCAAATAAGGTTCTTTAGATTATAAAAAGGTAAGCAAGAAATGGTTCTTTAAAGAACCTTTGACTGAATGGTTTTTTGTGGACACCAAAACTGGTTCTTCTATGGCATCGCTTGAAGAATCTTTTTGAAGCAGAGTGCATGTCAACTGTTTTTGAAGACAAATGAGAGAAATAGACAAATTAGAGTCTACAAAGCCATTCAAAACCACTATTAAAGGGATAGTACACCCAGTTTTGAAAGTACTCTCATTAATTACTCACCCTCATGTTGTTTCAAACCTGGACATTCGTTCATCTTTGGGACACAAATTAGGATTGACCCTGGACCACAAAACCAGTCTTAAGGGTCAGTTTTTTTTTTTTGAAATTGAGATTTATACATCATCTGAAAGCTGAATAAGCTTCCATTGATGTATGGTTTGTTAGGATAGGACAATATTTAGCCGAGATACAGCTATTGAGAAAATTGCCTTTAATGTTGTCAAAAAATTATGGACGCACCGAATGTTCGGCAACCGAAATTATTCGAATAAGCTAAAGAGCCAAATAAATAACCATGTTCGATAATCGGCCTTCAGCCAAGTGTTTAATTTTGTTCGGCTTCGGCCAAGAATTTCGTCAATGCATATTACTAATCAAAAAATAAGTTTTGATATATTTATGGTAGGAAATGGAACATGATCTTTACTTAATATCCTAACAATTTTTGCCATCAAAGAAAATTTTTGACCCATACAATGTATTATTGGCTATATACAGTGCTACTTACAATTGGTTTTGTGGTCTGGGGTCACATTATTAAGAAACTATTTTAAGGATGTCCTTACTACCTATCTGGGCCTTGAACGTGTCAGTTGCGTTGCGGTCTATGCAGGGTCAGAAAGCTCTTGGATTTCATCAAAAATATCGTAATTTGTGTTCCCAAGTTGAAAGAAGATCTTAGGGGTTTGAAATGACATGAGGGTAAGTAATTAATGACAATTTTCATTTTGAGTGAACTATCCCATTAAGAAGTCTCAATACAGTACAAGATAAGTTTTAATGCAACCTTCATATAACAAAAAAAAATATAATAATAATAATCGGCTGGCTTTATTAAAAATCAACCCCTAGGACCTACTGTGAAATTACCTGAAGTTGAAGAAACACCCAGTTATTCAAAGAAACTTGTCCAATGTTTTACAGCTTTAGTGCTTTGCACATTTATATTCTTAGCTTTTTCTGAGTTCAGATTTTGGTCAAATATGGCGTCTATGTGCTGTTAACATCTCATCTCTGTCTCCACAACATCAAGTGATCCAAGATATCCATTGACCCGGACATCAAACAGGACACAGTATAGTGATTAAAAAAACACACAAGCAGTTCTTGCCTTTTGTTTGAATGTGAACCGTAGAGGAAACGCATTATGCTGCCGCCGTAATCTCTGGGTGCAAGAGACCCGACAACAAAATCCCCACCACAGCTGAATGGTAATTCATCTCATTGACAGTCATCCCCGCTTTTTCCTGAAGGCACGCAGGAATCCTAAGTTTAGGCGGCAAAACATATCCAGAGCAGCTAATTTTCTCCACGGTGGTGAAATACATCACACGGCAGTTCCTCTCAGAATGGGTGACAGCTGTAGGTATTAAGAGACTGGCTGATGGATGGGGTGCAGAGAGGAAGACTCTCATAACCTGCTCTTTATTTACTGTCGCTTGACTGACAGGGACGAGTACGAGCACGATAGGGTCTGGAGGAGAGGATGGGGACGCTTCGGGATGTCTGCGTTGGACATCTTGGGAGCGAAACTATAGTCACACCTTTCTGTCACTCAAGCTTGAATGCTCTGTTATCACCCATCAGTCAGAACACCGGCGGGAAGCCAAAGGGCTTCTGATGTGGGTAGAAACCTGAAAGCTTTAAATGACATTTGTATTGTAGGTTTGAAATATCTGAGGTGTATTGTGGATCATCCAAAATTCGAAAAACGCATACCTGAGCCATTACCATTAGAGAGCTGCCGCCTCGTTAGTGAAGATAAATGTACTATTCATTTCAGTTTCTTGGAACTCTTCACCATCGTTTTAACCGAACTTTCATGTCTGGTTCACAGGTGGTAGATTTTGCTCGGGTAATATGGTGCATTTACTATTCAGCATGTACGTCAGCACTATCTGCTCCAGATCAAACCAATTTCACTCCAGGGGTTGAAAAAAGATGTAAGTGATTTTTGACACCACCCTCATTTAAGAGAAATACAGGGAGGTTGGAGTCTCAGGGGTGTGCTGAGGAGTCTTGCAGATTACTTTAAAATGATGCTGTTCCATATTTTTACATGTGCAGTTCAAACAAGACTCTTTTAGAGATGCACTAAAAGCAATATAAGGGCTAATGTTATGGCTTCTATAAAGATTTTATGTATATCCTTATAAATTATTTGGTTAAATGGCAGGGCTCTTAATGAAAGTGAACCAAGATGTTTCAGTCTTGGATGGTAGACGACATCTGTTCATAATGTGATTGTTTTACATGGGAATGTGATGCAATTTTGGCATTTACTGGTCAGTTTAGTGCTGTCTATATTGGAAATGTCTGTTTTTTCCCCCCATTACGTAGTAGAAAATGAGCAATTACTTACTGTTTTAAAAAAACAAACAAAAAACAAAAAAAAAAACACCAGAGTTGTGTGGTTAATTTAAAAGGGTAGTCGAAAAAATAAAAATTTGTCGTTTGTACAAGTTAGTGTGGTTTATTGTTGTTTTGGATCCTATTGTTTTTCACTGTACGGACAAAAACAGTTCTTTTGAAATATTTAAATGAACAAGGGTGAATTAATCATGAGTTTTCATTATTGGGGGAACAGTCCCTTAAATTCTTATCCAAATCATGATCTTATGGGCTTACATTGAGGATTTTTCGTTTTTTGGCTTTTTATTTGGCTGCTTTAGGGATGCTTGATGTTTTAAGAACATCTGAACTTTGAGAGACCTTCAAACATCATTGAGAATATTTGACATTTACATACAGCCACGTACAGTTGAGGTCAAAAGCTTACATCCCCCTTTCAGAATCTGCAAAATGTTAATTATTTTACCGAAATAAGAGGGATCATACAAAGTGCATGTTTTTGTTTATTTAGTACTGACCTGAATATAACATTTACATAAAATATGTTTACATATAGTCCACAAGAGAAAATAATAGTCAAATTTATAAAAAAAAAAAAGTTTACATCCTCTTGATTCTTAATACTTTGTTCTTACCTGAACGATCCACAGCTGTGCTTTTTGTTTAGTGATAGTAGTTCATGAGTCCCCTGTATGTGCTGAACAGTTAAACTGCCTGCTGTTCTTCAGAAAAATCCTTCAGGTCTCACAAAGTATTTAGTTTCCCAGCATTTCTGTGTATTTGAACCCTTTTCAACAAGGACTGTATGATTTTGAGATCCATCTTTTTTACACTTAGGACAACTGAGGGACTCATATGCAGCTATTACAGAAGGTTCAAATGCTCTCTGATGCTCCAGAAAGAAAACCATGCGTTAAGAGCCAGGGGGTGAAAACTTTTGAACAGAATGGAGGTGTACATTTTTCTCTCTTTTATATCATATTTTTTTTTCATTTTGTACTGCCCTTCAGAGGCTACAGAAGAGGACAAAAGAAGTTAAATGTTTCCCAGAAGGCAAAATAAGTTCTTCAAATCTTCATATTCAAAAAGTTTTCACCCTCTGGTTCTTAATGCATGATTTGTCCTTCTGGAGCATCAAATACAAATATCAAAAACGCTGGAAAACCAAAGAATTTGTGGGACCTGAAGGATTTTTTTCTGAAGAACAGCAGGCAGTTTAACAGTTTAGGGTGCAGTGTGGATCATTAAGGTAAGAACACAGTATTAAGAATCAAGGGGATGTAAATTTTTGAACAGTGTGATTTTTATAAATTTGACACTTATTTCCTCTTATGGACTATATGTAAAGATCTTTTATGTGAAATGTCTTATTCAGGTTAGTAGTAAATAAAAAAAAAAAAACATGAATTTTTTATGATCTCTCTTATCTTGGTAAAATAATTAACATTTTGCAGATTCTGGACAAATTTATCTAAGAGTGAATTCTGTTAAACGTGGCTGTCACTCCCCTAAATAGCTGAATGGGATTGTTACAACTTTCTTGTCCACTCTTAAATAATTGCTGTCTGAATGCTTTAATTTTATCAAGGATGAGCCATGAAATGTTCTTTACCTGAGAAACATTTTGCTTCCGAAATGTGCTAAAGCATAAAAAAGTCTGAGCAGAAGTTTCAAAAAGGCTCGTCATGGCATTATAAAAAAAAAAAATCACTTCATACCTGAAAGCCATGAAGCCTTTCTTGCAAATTTCTGTCAGTCGTTTATATTCTTTTTACGCCAGGATCAATTTAACAAATAATAGGCACAATTTTGTATAACACACAAAATGGGAAGCCCATTTTAAAGGTGCTGTGCCATGCATAAAATTCAGCTACCACCTGACAGATATCACTGAAATAGGTGTCGTGTGAAATCACACCTGTCTCTGTGACAGCCCAAGGCTCTGTAAACAGCAAAAAAATTTGAGTCAGAGGAGACTTGCTTTATTTTATATATATATATATATATATCTAATCAGAAACGTCAATCATTATGCGCATGGATGTCATGCACCTGTTTTTTTTTTTTTTTTTTTTGTTTTTGTTTTTGTGTGTGTTGCAGGACGCATCTCACTTGGTGCTCTCTACAAGATAAAAGAAAAAAAGGCTCCTTTTTTAAGTGCAAGAGGTGTAAGTCTAATGGTACAGTTTTTGTTTAGCTTTCAAAGGGGACCTGTGTTCGAATCCTGATGTAATATATTCCTTTTTTCTTTTCTTTTTTTTAAATAAGCACAGTTACAGCTGAGCTTGACAGCTAGTGATTACCATGCATTTCTTTCAAAAGAGCAGCTTTGACATTTTGATGAACTACTTTTGTGTTCAATTAGGGAAAAGTTGAGTTTTGAGTGACATGAGGGTGGGTATATGGTGAAAGACTTGCAGTTTTACGATAAATGGCCTGCTGAAGGTTAAACTCTTGGACTGACCAAAAGTAGATGTTGCAGTATATGAATTTTAGGGCTGTCACGAAAATCGATGCATCGTGATTGGATCGATTCTAAATGCATTACTATTCTCTCTGGAATTGATTCTGAGCTTATTTTTACAAGAGGTGGCACTCTAGTTTTTAACTGCAAATTAAAATGCTCATGAAGAAAAGAAGACTGCAGAAGAGTCATGTAATTACACCTCAGCTCAGAATGCTTTTATGACACAAGATTAATGTTAACACAGCTCACTGTGAACACTTTTCTAATTCTCTTTAAACTTTTCAAACTTTATGAATCATTGTTTTAGGTTTAAGTGTGTGTAAGAAACGGGAAGCAAGCAGAGTACAGCTGTTTCTAAAGCATGTAATGCCATCTGCTGTTAAAAACTTTGCTCAGAATCGATTTAAAAGAGAAATGCAATGCATTTGGGAAAATCTCAGAATCGATGAATGGTAAAAACAGTGTTGTGAAATATTACTGCAATTTAAAATAGCTGTTTTATATTCTAATGTAATTTATTTTAGTGATTGATTACTCCATTGCTCCAGTCTTCAATGTCACATGATCCTTCAGAAATAATTTGACAATAATATTATGTACCAAACCCTCATTTTCAACCCTCTGTCCAAAACAACCTGTTTAAAGGGGCGGGTCCTGTAAGGCTTGTCAGGAATCGGCCAATGTTATGATTGGCTAACATTGCATAGGAAACCGTATCAGTGCCCCCTTGCTATTGCATGGTGTTTTGACAACATGATCCCAAAAAAAGGTCATTTCCAAACAAACCATTATGAAACCGTTTACTTACAGTTTGTGATGCAGCTGCAGTCAGATCTAGCACTGCTTCATTTTTCAACAAATATTTCTTTGTGAACTCTCCATGACACTGTGCCTCGTTTACAAAACAAAATGCTCTGATCAATCTTCAGACACTATCTGGGATGCCATTAAAAATAAACTATCCACTTGTTTCTTATGCTGGGACCATTCTGATATCTTTACAAAGATACAAACAAGCTGTATAAATGCGTCAAAGTGAACATTCTTTCACTTCATTTGTTCTGTTGATGACAGACTCAAGCTTGTACTCAGACACTGTATCCAGTGTAGACAAGATAGCCGCAGTGATTGTAATTTCTATCTGCTTTTGATGCGACCCGACATTTGCATTCAGAGTGGCAACGCCAGTGGTGAGAAGATGACTATTCGTAGAAGCCTTGCTCTGGAGGCAGTGTTTAGGCAAATGTTTGTGCCCCGGTGATGTTACCTTGCACCTCAGATCCAAACGAGTCCTGTTTAGAGCTTGATTAAATGTTTTTTTTATACTGAGGAGGACATTTTAAGCTATGAAACTTGCGGGTTTTAATGGTACAAAGACCTTCTATATGCCAAAAAAATCAATGTAATTTAATGATGCCTTTAAAAGCATTATATATGTGCCTAATATTTTTGTGGAAACCGTGATCCTTTTTTCCTCGCAGGATTCATCAGTGAATAGACAGTTCAAAAGAATATATACTCTTTAACAATGTAAAATCCTTTACTGTCACTTTTAATCCATTTTTAATGCATCTTTGAGTATTAATTTCTTTTTAAAAATCCCTTTGAACAGTCGTAATTATCAAAAATACTTTTTCTTTCTTTTCTTTCTTCTTGGAAATGTAAAATCAAAGTCAGTTAAATTTAATATTTAATAATATACATTAATAAATTTAATACTGTTGTTAACGTTTGACTAGCCATGCTATACTTTCATCCAAGGCAGCTTTCAGGAATACCTTCTCTGTCTTGTCTTTTCCATTGTGCCCTTGTCTAATATTGAGTCATAGCCTCAGATAAATATAACAGAATGATTATATTTAGTAGAGAACTACTATAGAAGTCCTATTAATGCATTAAAGCTCGCTCTCTATAAGCTTCTCTGTTGGGATCTGGAAGTGAGCGTTCCTTTCCAGTTGGGCATCCCCTAGACATGAATGCTAAAAAGCTCAGAGTCCTATTATGAGAAATGACCCCTACTGCTCTGGAAATCTTCCTGGAACATCTTGAAAAGACAAGATGATAGCTTTGTATGAATAAAGTTATTGGCTTTGACTCGCTGTGGTGATAATGGCAATTGAATTCAGTTGTTCTTGTACTGCTCGATGGCGGTCATGCCTAGCTGGGTAATACATGGGGATGACACACAGGGAAGGTGTATATAAATAGAAAGTCTTGGAAATGTGAATTGGAAGTGGGTTTACTGGGAAGATGAGAAAATCAGAGACTGAGTTTGTGTTAGCTAGCTTCAGTACAATTTTATTTTTTTGTGAGGTGGCCTTTGCTTGACCTTTTATTTCCTCTGAATGGCCAAGCGGGATAGAACAACATTTCAATCCCATATAAAGAGAAATTGATCTTTCTAAAAGATGACAAATGGATGGGGACTTGTCATGACATGCTTTTAACAAGTTGTTTATCATTTTGAATTCGAGTCACTCATAGTAGATAATAAGAGATTATAAAGGCCAAACTAATATCTGATTCATATCCTGAAAGATCAAAACCTTTCATCTTAATTTTAGTCAAAGTTGCATCAAAGATATTCACTCAATGCAAATTAGGCAACTTAATGGGATAGTTCTGATGTAGATCCCGGATGCGCTGCACTAAAAGACATAGAAGAGAAGAAATTGTTGAATGAAGTCATTATTTTTGTTTTCTGTGTGCGCAAAAGTATTCTCATAGCTTTATAAAATTATGGTTGAACCACTAATGTCACATGGACTGTTTTAAGGATGTCTTGACTACTTTTTGTGTTGTGAACGTGGCAGTTTCTTTCGGCAAAATATCTCATGGGTTTGGAATGACGTGAGGGCAAATAATTAATGACAGAATTTCGATTTTTGGGTGAACTATCCATTTAAAGAAGTAGTTTACCATAAAATTACAATTGTCATAATTTACCCTCATGTCATTCTAAATCTGTATGACTTTCTTCTGCAGAACATAAGATGTTTTAAAGAATGTTTTTGGTTATTAAATGAATGTCAGTTGTGTCCAATGTTTTGACACTTTTCAGGCATTTTTCAAATTATCTTTTGTGTTTTACAGTATGTTGAAAAATATTCAACCTTTTTTGTTTAGCTTCAGTGATGCTGCTTTAAAAAGATTACCCTTTGCTTGGGACAGAGCTCCTATTGGAATCCTTTTAAATGGACATACACTTACTCTGTGTCGGTCATCTAAGCTTTTCTGATCTTACGTGTTAAGTTCTGGAAGCAGTTGTGTATGACAGTGAGAAAGTAAGGATTCTGTGATCTGGTGTTGAGGAAGAAAGCAAGATTGCAAAGATTGCATCGATTTGTGCTATTTTATTATAGGGTGTTAGCGGATATCTTGAAGGTGTGAAAAGCAAGAGCATGTAAAATGTCTCTCATGGCAAAACTCTGTAAATACTGATAAATGATGAAAGGGAAAAAAACATTTATAGGGTGGGAATTGGGTGACCCGATGACTGCGATATAAAACGATTAAGCCATATGGCCTGCTGGTTAGATCACTTGCTATTCTGAGGAGAAATCAGTAGATATAGACTGAAATCAGTCATTAATTACTCACTGCCATGTCAGTCCAAACCCATAAGACCTTCATTCATCTATAAAGCACAAATTAAGATATTTATATTTATATATATTAATGAAATCTGAGAGCTTTCTGACCCTGCATAGACAGAAACACAACTACCACGTTCAAGACACAGAAAGGTAGTAAGGACATTTTTAAAGTGCCCCTATTATGCCTTTTCAAATATGATATTTCATGTAGTGTGTCATGTAGCTGTATGTGAACATAAACTATCTGCAAAGTTGTGACGCCGACAGTGCACTATAAATGAAGTTTTTGTCTATCAAAAAAAAAGAGTCGGCTCACATTCGCCTAAACGAGTCGTCAGCAATTCGAATCTTTTTCTGTTACGGCCACACGTCACGAGCTACACATTTGCATAATGTCCGCCCACATTCTATGTCGCGAACAACTTGCCCGCCCACAAACAGTAGGCCTACCATTTTCACGTGGATTACATCATGTCAAGAAGGCGTCCTGCGCTGTGAGAGTGAATTTGTTTTATATGCCCTTCCGAAAGATGAAACTACCAAGAATGAGTGGTTAACATTTAATTTTTTCAACACCTCAGCAGTCCAATTCCAATCTTGTGTTGTGTTCGCGTCATTTTACTGATGACTGCTTTTCCAATCTTGGGGAGTAACGTTACAACGCGGGATTCACCAAACGCTTGGTTTTAAAAAATGGATCAGTGCCCAGTTTATTTGGACCGGCTTGCTCCTCTGAACTTCTACCTGTAAGTATGATTAATAATTGATGATTGTATTTTCTAGCGATCGTTCAAAATACGGCTTTGTGTACGTTATGGTGTTTAACAACCCCGCACATGTCTTGGTAACCGGCTAACTTGCGTTTCTGTAGTTCTGCTGTTCAGCTGTGAGTGCAATGTAGTCTAAAAATTGTGATTGATACAGCTTGACTGTCTGTCTGGCTTATTAGTTTAAGTAATGATAATGATAAACGATGGCTTAACGCAGTGTTATGGATTGTACAGTGTTGAAGTTCACAACGTAGAGGTGTGCCCGGTTCGCTTACAAAAGCAAATTGCAAGCACTTTCCACAGTTAACATATGACACCCACTGAGAAACGTCCTGCTCCAGTTGTGCTTTCAAAACAGTTTCTTGTCGATGTGCCACTTCAACCGTTTCAACGTCAGACTCCGGCTAGAATTGATAGGGTAAAATCGAGGCTATCTTTTCTATGCATTAACAGGTCTCCGCAGCTGTCATTCAGTTATGCCAATGGGCGTTTCGTTTTTGCGCTGTAGCGGTAGACCAATCCAAAAGGACTGCACCATCTGACCAATCACAGCAGTGAGGGCTCACTGAAAGGAGGGGTTTAGAGAGACTGATTCTTCGAACTGCTTCACACGAGTCGTTTACAAATCATTTAGAAACGGGGTAAAATTAAATCTAATTTTGGAGAAAACTAATGTGTTTTTTGAACTTGCATACATGTAAACCTGTTTTAAGAGACTAATACAACAATATTAACTACCTTTAAAATGGCATAATAGGGGCACTTTAACATAGTCCATGTGACATCTGTGGGTCAACCTTAATTTTATGAAGCTTTGAGAATACTTTTTGTGCGCAAAGAAAACCAAAGTAATTACTTTATTCAACATTTTCTTTTATTTCTGTGTCAGTCTTCAATGTGCATTCAGAAACCCCTTTCTGGGCCTTGAACGTAGTAGTTGTATTGCTGTCTATAGAGAGTCAGAAAGCTCTCGGATTTCATCAAAAATATCTTCATTTGTGTTCCAACAATGAACAAAGGTCTTACAGGTTTGGAATGACATAAGAGTGAGTAATTAATGACAGTGTTTTCATTTTTGGGTGAACTATCCCTTTAATATTTACTAGGGCTGCTCAAATATGGCAAAATCATAAACACGATTATTTTGTTCAACTTTGTAATCACGATTATTTAACACTATTATGCCTAGGGTCCAAAACTTAATATTAGTGATTAATTTAAAGATAGCAATACAACAGAGGGAAAAAAAAGCAAGATACAAATAGAAACAAAAGAAGTCTAACGGCCTACTACAGAAATTGATTATAATTATTTAGATGTAAAATAAAATGGCGTCTTCACTGTAAGAATTAAACATGCTTTGTTTCTTATTAAAACTACAAAAGGCGGCAGGAGTAATATTTGTTGCCGCTTTAAGAGCCACACGGATGCAATATACTGTTACACGTGTTTTCTTTCTCAACTGTTTATGACCATTTAAGACATAACTGACAAGGGTTAAATGAATAATAATCAAGCGCCTCATTTTGAAATATTTTTGCATGTATTTGACCGTTTAGGAGCGCACCTTGAGCTAAAAGATAACTGTACATGTCTGTGTTCTGCCACATCTCTGAGCGCATACACAAAACAGCACAAGTTCTCTTTATCACTTTTAAAGACATAACTTCAAAGAAACATTAATAAATCGCTTTATAAAAGTCATGTTACATGATTTTGCTGATTTACATGTGAAATTAGGCTTTTACGGAGGAGCGAAAGCTCACCACTGGAAAGGGGGTGGAATGAGGCACAATAATAGTTTCATCTCGATTACTGTATTTTCATGATCGTTTGAAGCCGAAAACGAAATTGCACAGCCCTAATATTTACCATTTTATCAATATGATGATGGGTCAGGTTACTAGCCCCCCTCAATCAAACTAAAGCTAAGAATAATTACAGGGACAAATGGTCTCATGACTGTAACTGGGACGGGGGACATGGAGCGTAAAATTGAAACTGTCCCAATTTTATTGGACCGTCTGGTCACCTTAGTCTTGCGTAGTCAAGTTTTGACTATCAACAGTATGGTCTAGTTTTCAGATTTTTGTGGCCGAGAAACAATCTGAAGGTGAGACACTGCAGGTGAATAGAAAAAAAAGCCCAAAATCTCAAACTTGACACAAAACTGTTTTTGCCTGCAGTGTCTCTCCTTAAAAGACACCAATCACAGTATGTCTTGTATGTGCTGTTTGAAGATGGATTTATGTGGAATAATTAAGAATTTTCAGAATTTCTGTCAGTCCTGCATATGATTAGCTTGATCATGTGATTCACAAAACGTAAGCAAGATAAAATATTTAAAAGTAACAGTGAACATGAAAAAGACATCAAATTATTAATCTGAAAAATATGCATAAAGCCATTTTGCAAACACTGCCGTTAAATCAGTATAATTTAAAGATGATTGTCTTGTTAAGATGAGAGATGAGGGTGTCAAAGCTAGTGATAGTTGATGATATTAATGCTGCATATCCAAATAGGCCTCTATCTAAGAGTTCTGGTCGCTTAAGAAAGTACAACTTTGTGAGCATCAGCAACTACTGATGATTGTGTTTGGCTTTTGCTTTTCTCATATACAGTGTTGTTGGAGTTGCGCCACTATGGACTCTGGCCTGCTTTGCTGTGTTGTTGCTCACTGTCAGATTGAAATGGCTGATCTGCTTTCCTAACTGTTTCACTATGCAGCTTTTCTGCTAAGATAACATTTTGAGGTCCCCATATGATAGTCCACCAAAAAGGTCATCGTTATCATACAATAAGTACAATAAAGCATCCCAAGTCTACTGAAATCAAAGCCTGATGGGATAGAAGCAAAATCTAAACCCACACTCAATAACACTGCTGGAGGAAATATGCTCTAGTTTTTTTTTTTTTTTCGTCCATTTTCTGAGTTTTCTTTTAAATGGTAATACATGAGAGAGACACGGAATGCTATCAGAACATGTCTTTTAACTGCATACCAGCAGTGTTTGATTCTCTTTGGGCTTTATCTTCCCTTTTAACTGCTGCCAAACAACCAGAAACCCCAAGAGAGGGCCAGGCACGTCTGCCTCTGGCTCCAGATTTGGATACACACACTTCACATTCTAATAAGCTGTGAGTTGCTTCCCAGATATTAATGCATGTAGCGCCATACATTGCTGATGTATTCTTTTTAGGGCTTTAAATGGATTCATTAAATTAATTCGATAATATTCTGATCGATTATTTAGTTTAATCTGCAATTTAGAAAACAAATCAAACAAAGACCTTTTTTGACAATTACATTTTTAAAAGAGTAGATCACCCAAAAATGAATATTTTGTAAAATTTTATTTTATTTTCCATATAATGAAAGTCAGTGCGCTCCAAATCATAATCTTTTGCATTCAACAAAAGAACATTTTAAAATAATAATTCACGCAAAAATTTATCTTTTGTCATTATTTTCTCATCCATTTATCATTCCAAACCTATTACTTTCTTTTTTTTTCTGTGAAATATAAAACCCCTTCTGGATAAATGCCCTTATTTTATTTTTTTTTTTATTTTTTTTTTATTTATTTTTTTATGCTTGTCATACTACACCTCTATTTCTTTCTTTCTTTCTTCTGTGGAATGTAAAAGCACATTTAGGTAAATATTTTATTTTATTTTATTTTATTTTATTTTATTTTTTGAAAGTCAGTGTGGTCCAAATCATAATCTTTTGTATTTGACAAAAGAAATTGTAAGTGAAATAGTTCACCCAAAAATGAATATTTTGTCTTCCTTTTCTCAACCTCTTGTCATACTACAACTCTATTTCTTTCTTTCTTTTGTGGAAAGATAATATAATATAATAATTGCCCCGATTTTTTAATTTAATTTAATTTATTTTACATATTACGAAAGTCATTGCGGTCCAAATCATCATCTTTTGCATTTGATAAAAGAAATTGTAAGCGAACATTTTGTCATCATTTTCTCACCCTTTTGTCATTCCAAACCTCTATTACTTTATTTTCTGTGGAATGTAAAAGCATGTTCGGACAAATGCCCCAATATTTTATTTTATTTTATTTATTTTTTTTTTACATATAATGAAAGTCAATGAGGTCAAAATCATCATCTTTTGCATTCGACAAAGAAAATTCTAAAAGAAATACATTATTAAAAGAACTAATTCGTTCATTTTCTTACCCTCATGCCTGTTTGTTTGTTTGTTTATACATCAATTTGTTCAGGAGGAATCCATTAGTCTGTTCAAACGTGAAAGTTAACACAATCATACAAATCTTCTTTTCCATAAAATTCTGTTCTTTTAAACTTCCTATTAATCAAAATTAAGCAGCACAACTTTTTTTAACATTGATAATAATGAAATGTTTCTTGAGCACCAAATCAGCATATTCAAATGATCAAGTGACACTGGAGACTGAAGTAATGGCAGCTTAAAATTCAGCTGTCGCATAAATACATTTGAAAATAAATTAAAGTAGAAAAGTGTTGTTTTCAATTGTATTATTTCACAATGTTACCACTTGTATATGAATGCAGCCTTGGTGAGCATATGACACTTTGTTACCTTGAACAGTCAAACATATGAACATTATGTACTTGTAGTATTTTTGAAGCTCATGTCCATAACATCACTTTAATGAAGACATAATCTATCATGATGTCACCTTTCACTATTATCTCACACCTTAACACACTTTCTGAAAGGTACATGCAGCAATAGCAGCGGTATTATTGGACCAGCTTGTTATTTTCCAGACCTGGTCTGTCAGTGCAAATACAAAGCCACTTTTCTTTGCAGATATATGCTAAACGCTTTTTTTTTTTTTTTATAGCTTTAGTTATGGTTCACAATAGGCCATTTCGTATTTTTCTGTCATCTGCTATAGCAAGTGCAAAAGCTTTTACTTAGCATACACTTTAAAGCTGAAGTGTGTCATTTTTTCGATGTTAAAGTACTTCCTCCTATCTTGGCTTGATACGCAGAGACAACTAATTGGTCTATCCAATTGGTCAACTAGGAGAGGTATTGGGGGAAGCCCATTTTTGTTTGATTTCGTTAGTGGTGCACATCTAAGGATGTATTCTTAGATGTTGCCTTCCAAGAACACAACAAAGCTTGACCAATCAAAGACAACCCCGACCACCTACATAGTCATGTAACATATGCTTCAACCGGTCCGTTTCGGTCTCTCAGAGCGTGACTCGCTGATCTCAAAACTGATCCATTTGCCACTGTGGGCCTGCCAGTCTCCTCCACAATTACAGCTCTGCTCTCTGACAGTCGCTGCATACCACCCTCTAGGCATCTGACAACCTGCTTCCTCCCACACATACATTTATAGCCCTGTCACCAAAGAGCGCCGTGTAATGAGGAATATGCTTTTCCTCGTTGCAGCACCAATTCCTGGCCAGTGTTACACCATATTTCTTTGTTCTACAGACTCGTTGAACACTCGAGAGATTAGGCTGGGAGAAGACGGTCACTCGATTGATGCTGCCGCACCCGTGAATCATGCTAATCTAGCGCTGGCTTTACCCGTTTGCTGTGTTTCCACAAGATGAATCTTTTATGCGATCATCAGATGTCGGTCTTCTGTTGCTTGATGTGTTTTTGTGGAGGCTGGAGGTTTCGAACTTATAATATTCTGTGCAGAAATCTTGGCTTGTTAAAGGGAGAAAAACGAGAGGATAGATGCAACGCTACACATAATCCGCTCAAAACCTGACAAGACTGTTTACGTCTCCTCTGTATTTCATCCTGGAAACGATTTATTTTATCGAATACCTATATATTGATCTTTTTGTCTAGAAATGTCAGTAGTTTTTGATATCTGTCCAGATTGAAAAGCAGATACAACCAAAAAGTCTTCTAAATATTGTTAAATCAATATAGAAGAAGAAGCTAGACAGGCGTGTATAGTACAGTGGGGTCCAAAAGCCTGAGGCTTTGAAAATCTCTGAATAAAATGTGACTTAAAAGAGATGGTTCACTGCTCTTGCGAGAACCAAGTTTTGTTCACAGCAAAGGAAAACCAGTCTCTTCTTGGCTTATATTAAAATGTTCATTAATTTTTATTTTTTATTAATTTTTTTTTTATAACAAATCCTCGTTTTGTACTTCTAATTCGTGACCGGTGTTTTGTTTTGCTCTCTCCCCTGTGCTTCCATGTTCGTCACTGTGTTCACCTACATCATCCACTGGAATGCCCCTCTCTCTTTGTGGAGGCTGGAGGTTTCAAACATATAAAATTCTGTCCAGAAAACTTGGCTTGTTAAAGGGAGAAAATGAGAGGAGAGATGCAACACTAAACATAATCTGCTCAAAACTTGACAAGACTGTTTACGTCTTCTCTGTATTTCATCCTGGAAACGATTTATTTTATCGAACACCTATATATTGATCTTTTTGTCTAGATATGTCAATATTTTTTGATATCTGTCCAGATTGAAAAGCACATATATAACCAAGAAGTTTTCCAAATATTGTTAAATCAATAAAGCAGAATAAACTTAAAAGGGTGTACTGTACAGTGGGTCCAAAAGCCTGAGATTTTGAAAATCTCTGAATAAAAATGTAACTTAAAGAGATGGTTCAACCAAAACTGAAAACTGACATAGAACGTACATGACGTAGGATGTAGGCATAAGCTCTGGTGAGAATTTGATAGTCTCTGCAGAACCAGGTTTTGTTTGCAGCAAAGGAAAACCAGTCTCCTCTTGGCTTATTGAAACCTTCGGTCATTTTTCCTTACACGGGCAGCCGTGGCCTAATGGTTAGAGAGTTGGGCTTGTAACCCAAAGGTTGCAGGTTCGAATCTCAGGTCCAGCAGGGATTGTAGGTGGGGGGAGTGAATCACCAGCTGTCTCCACCCTCAATACCACGACTGAGATGAGTCCCTTGAGCAAGGCACCGAACCCCCAACTGCTCCTTGGGTGCCGCAGCAATAGCAATATGGCTGCCCACTGCTCCGGATGTGTGTTCACGGTGTGTGTGGGATTCTGATAAAGAATCGAATCTAAAATTCAGGGAAATCGATTTTGAGTTGATAGTTTGTTTCTTAACCCTTCGTCCACCGAAACGGTTAAATCAATATACCTTATCAATTCCAAGGTTTATTTTACGCTCATGGTCAGGATCAAGCTCATTGCGATTTGGCATAGCTTGTCAGTGATTTACGTCTCTGTGTATTAATTGCCGCTCCAGCTGAACGCACGCGATGGAGATTTACTACTAATCAAAGTACCGGCTTCATTGACTAAACGCGCCTCACAACATCGTGCGATTAATCGTGCAGCCCTAGTAGAGATGCAACACTACACATAATCCGCTCAAAACCTGACAAGACTGTTTACTACTTCTCTGTATTTCATCCTGGAAATGATTTATTTTATCGAACGCCTATATATTGATCTTTTCTTCTACATATGTCAATAGTTTTTGATATCTGTCCAGGTTGAAAAGCAGATATACAACCAAAAAGTCTTCCAAATATTGTTAAATCAGTAAAGCAGAATAAACTAAAAGGGGTGTACTGTACAGTGGGGTCCAAAAGCCTGAGGCTAAAATCTAAACTGTGATTTTGTGATGAATATGAAGTTCAAATAAGCATGTATTTAAAATAGAAATCCTTTGTAACATTATACAGTAAATGTCTTGACTGTCGCATTTGGTTAAGTTAATGTGTCCTTGTTGAATAAAACTATTAATTTGTTTAAATTGTACTGACTCCAACAGTAGTGTGGTATTCACTTCACTTCATTTTTCAAATTAACTTGACACACAACTTGTTATGGTGATAATATAATTAGCATTGGGGAAAAATGCAAGGAAGTGTTCTTATACCCCACTATATATGCATACCATTATAACTCATTTTAGCCAAACAGAAACTTGAGAACTAAAGTTGTGGAGTTCCTGATAAGCAGCAGTATTTGATGGGGCTCTGCAGGGCTCTGGTTGTGCAGTCAGTTGGATCTGGTGATAGCAGCCTGCAGTGCAATAAATTTACTACAGTAGATAGGGGATTACTTCCACGAAGCCTTGGCCAATCACTGGCCTGTGTTGCTGAGTGTCTGTTACCTTTTGCCACTGATTTGGAACCAGTTTTTCTGCTCCTCTGATTATATTTAAGGTTAAAATGACATTGGCCACAGGCTGTATGACTGCAGGTGAAATGAAGAATGAATCGCTCATACTCTAAATGACTCACTGATTGTCAAAGTGCATCTTCATTGGTCTTCATTCATTTTCCATTTCCTTTGGGGCACTGAAAGGCCATTACATTAGAGTTTGTTCATCTAAGAATGGTAAACAGATTTTGCTGAACAAAATGGAAAAACTGAAAAACTTAATCAACTTGGGTTCTGCACTTACCTTAATAAAGGTTCAATAATACAGGCATTCGTAGTTGGACTGTCAGTTGATTGAAATATATAATCACTTAAAAAAAGGAAAACAAAATAGTGGATGTTTACAGCAGACAGAGATGAAGTAGTGCACTTAACTCTTTCTCTGCCACTGATGAATTGATCTTGTCTTTTACGAGAAAACTCATAAAAGATTTTAAATGCTCAAGGGTGCTATTACGCATCTTCTGAATGAGACCGGAATCTCACGATCAAAAACACAGGCGAAGAAAAACACAGAAATGAGTGACCACTTATGTTTGCAGATGCATATGAAAATTAAAGTGATCATCAACAATAAACAGCATATTAATCAAAACCGTCTAATGCTACGAAGTTAAATTTCGATCCAGGAAGTGGTAGTCTTTAAATGAAAAACACGATTTCCTGAGATTTTCTTTTTCAATATGTTTTTTTAAAGAAACTTACCCACAATAAAGTTTTAATAAAAAAAAAAAAAAAGTAGAGGCTTTGTTCTTTTTTTTTATGTATTGCATTGTGCAGATATTCATACAACAAAATATTCTGGGGGTCATGACAATTTTGTGAAAATGATCTAAAATGCTGGTGGTGGCTGGCAACTTTTTTCAAAAACGCTGGGAGTTAAAATACACCCCTTGCTTTAAAATGCACACACTTTATGAACATAAATTTAAAGCTGTTTTTGCTGTCTGTTCTCTAATGGTTTTTTGACGGCAAGTTTCACTCGCAGGTAATATTTTATTCTTGAGCTTTGATGATAATTGAATTCCACCATACAAAGAGTACAAATGTCTTTTAGTAAAACGTCCTTTCCAGATGTGATTTATTAATAAATTACAGTAGTTGTTAGATCTTTTCTCCGTTTATGAATAAATAGGAGTAGGGTACAACGGGGCTAAAGCCACACCCTAAAAAACAAAATTTGTATTTCACTGTGCCCAAAGTGTATAATTGCAGAAAAATATATACGTTTGTACTGAACATTTATGGAGCAACAGATTCTTTGTAAAAATAAATCATAGAAGGTCTTTATTTTGTTTAAAAATCGTATAACTGTATGAGGTGGCAAGGGGGCCTTTTACTCCACACACAGGGTAAAAGGCTGAATACTTGTTCAACACAATCACTTTAGCAAAGTTTGTCTGATTTCTGATTTTGATAAATTAATTTTTGTCCAATAAATATACTGTTATTAAAATGTTAAAATAAAACCGATTTTATTTTCAAATACAGAAAGAAAATCCTTTTTAAAGTTAACCATTAAATTAAAAGTTAATTAAAAGTAACTAGGTCATAATGGCATCTTCAAATATTCCATATCATGTGGCCAGCTAGGAGGATCAGAGCATGTCTGTTAAGAATTTTAATGTTTAACTTTTTTTGGAGTATTGCATTCCTGCTGAGCTTACAAGAGTGAAGCTCTTTCATTACGTTCGTAACAATGATCAGTTAAAACAAATCAAGGTGCTGGACAAGAATAATTCTGTATGATTTCAATTTAGCGACTATATTAAGCCAGTTAAGGTGAGCTGTGTAGTAGAATTAAATTGTCTTTAATGAGATCTAATGGATTATTACAGTGTCACATTTTATGATGTTCTTGCATCAGACAGACAAGAACTATTTATACTGTATTTTCTGGATTAAAAGTCACTTTTTATAATCTGAAATGGGTTGAAATTTAGGCACAATATATACTAAGGCCATCCACATCTGCGTGCAGCCCAGTTTTTGTCTCCAACAAAGGTGAATGTTGAGACAAAAGAGCCCACTAGGTGCTCCTTGGTTGAGTATATTTTGAAAGCTGTGTGGACCGTGATGTGTATATGAGCAGAATGTGGAATAGTATGGGTACTCTTCATTTTCCGAAGCAACTTTTATACTAAAACTTTCATACTGAACAATACATAATTAGGGATGGGTATCGTTAAGGTTTTAACGGTATTACTACTTCTATCGATACCACTTATCGATTCGGTACTTTAACAGTACTCTTATCGGTACTTTTTGTTGTGTTTTTAATTAAAAAACAAAACAATTGAGAACAGAAATAACAACACTTTATTTTTTAAATGTAAAATAATTATCTATAGCTTAGCAAACACCAATGTTTGTTATACAAAATATCTGTTACACAAACAAAACCAATGATTGTAAAACAAATAAATAAACACAATGTTCTTGTAAATGAATATACAATGATTTAACTACACATAAATTTTTAGGTAAGCTCTGCTCTAAAATTTCTTAGCATAGTTAATAAGTTTTATCTATTTGTAAAAGCAGTACTATAAAGGCATTTTAATGTTTAATATTTATTTAGGCTACTGCATAAAAAATATTCTAAATATTTAGCCTATATGTAGGCTATATGTATCTGAATGTGTGTTTATTAAATCAGGCCCGTAGCCAGCCTAGCAGAAGTGCGGGTTCTTTTTTTTTTTTTAAAGTGGACCTTTTTCAGTTCCCATCCATTTTGTATTGAATTGAGATTTAAATAGCCTACTTTATTTTTGTGACTTTTCATGCACGTTTGTGCTGTATTATCATGTCTAATGGTATCTTAATAAGCATGATTTTTGATGCACCAAACATATTTATTACAATGAGTTTAAACTTACCAACATCATGTATCACCTTCTTCAGTAAATATACAATACCGAAATCAATTAATAAAGAGCCACAAGTGAAATTGTTAATGCAATAAATGCACAAATCCGTTATACTGACACACTTCTAATTGAGTTTGTTTTTAGGATTTAAATAAAAAACTTGGCCTGAGCCAAAACATCAGGGGGTAATGGTTGAGGGCTCACATCATGGTCATGTATGATTTACTGATCTAGTGGTGGGTGTATCCCTGTAGGGGGGTCCGGGGGCATGCCGCCCTGGAGAAAATTTTTTACATTTTAAAGTTAAATTCATTAATTTGGTGCATTTTGAGAGTGCAAAAATAAAAGCTACAACTATGTTCATGTTGGAAAATTGAACAAGAAAAAGTTGATGACAATCTAAAAAGGGTCCAGAACTGCCTCTAGTCAGAAAGTACTGAGTTTTCTGGGCCCCTTTCAACCTCTGGTTGTACCCTCCTTTTCAAAACACAAATATCAAGAAAGGAATTTTATTTAACTATTTAGGCCAAGATTGTATTTGCAAGATTATTAAAAATCTAAATTAAGGCTTTTTGTTACCTTTTTTAAGACCTGCAGAAATAGAATTAATATCGAATGAGCGGGATAAAGCAATGTCTAGTAACATATTCAACCTCTATCATGATTTACAGCTCAGATAATGTTAATCAAAAACAGTAACATCTGTAAAAATTGTAACAAGCTCATTTTTATATGGTGAAATTTAATTATTCTGACTGTTTGAGTTATTAAAATGAACCCTTGCTAGTAGCGTACATGATAACCAGTAAAAACACATACTGTAGGCCTATAGCACCTTGACACCATGGTATAAAATTAACTACATATTTTCTATGTATTTGTATAAAGAACAGTGTTCTGAATACATTTATTATAAATGCACAAACGCTATAGATACTATAATTATATTACATTACTTGTTTACAGTTAATACAAGCCTACATTTAATATTATAGTATTCCGCATTTCTGCCGCAATACCATGGTGCAGTTAGTGTAAAATAAATAGGCTACATGGAAAATGATTCTGACTGTATCGTCGCGCACAGTTTTTCTCCTGTTTTACTAAATTCAAGCGCTTCACTGTGGATCTTACAGCACTGTTTAGTGCTCGCTAGTAAACGCGTCTGTTTTAGTGAACTTGCGCTCCGCTGCTGTTTGAACTGTGATCCGAGCGGATAAACGGTCCGTGTGGCACGCTTTAAATGACTATATATATTGTTTCAGCTTCCCACAGAGCCTCTGTTTTTTTTTTGGGAAATACAGCTTTTGCTGGCACTAAATTGTGATGCATTTGCTACTATGTAAATGCCTTGTTTATAAGGAAGTCTATGCAATCAAAAATTCATGTTGATGAGTGCAACTCAGCGCCGTCAATAGAAAAGACATTTTGAAAAACGTAAATGGAAAAGCCTCATCCTATAAAGCTATATGACGTTCATGAACACATCATCGTTTTTTAAATTGAATCTTTTCAGTGAATCTAAATGATCCAGTTCATAAAACCCTTTTAAATCATTCATGAATCTCACTGACTCAGATTTTTTCACTGTGGTTTTTAGTTATTGGTTGGGTTCCTCTCAAATCTTTTTATTTTTATTTTTATTTTTTTTTTTGTTATCTGGATGCACTGACATGTATTAGCCTTTGCTGATGGAAAGGCTGGTTTAATGAACTTTGAACTTGAATTCATCTTGTGGCTTTCTAGCATTTGAATTATTCTGGTTATCACCCACATATTATTGTTTTTGTTGGGACTACATTATTCATTTTTGACACAACTGACTAAGTGGGTGTATAGTTCCAGGCATGCTTTGCACTGCATTTGATGAGTATTTGTAAAATGAAAAGTAATTGTATGTGTTTTTCAGTAAAGAGAAAGACTTGTTAGTGTTTAATGTCCCATTATGATGGAGGTTTAGCATTATGTTTTTAAGTTGTGTTTATCCCTGTAGGAGGCTGTGGGAGATATTATGACCATGATGTGTGTTGCCTCACTCAATGAGCAATAACTTGGCTTATGCCAGTACTGAGAACAGTCTCTTTGCTCATCTGATGTTACTACTAATAATAATTATCATAAATGTAGTAGTAAATGTAATTAGTTGTCTTTAACATGCTATTGCTAGTTATTATCTAACACAGAAACTTACTGCAAATGTATTAAAAGGATAGTTCACCAAAAAAAATCCTGTTTTTTTTGCTGTTAAATTTACTCGCCCTCAGGCCATCCACAATGTAGGGAACACCATGTCTACACTGTGCCGCAACTTCGTGTCAGTACGTCATGAATTGAACACGGCATCAGTTTACTGTCGCGGATATTTCGTGTCGCACCGCACCCAGTGTAAACAGCATCACTGATTATAATGAGTTCTATTGTATTTTGTCATGTCACGCTACACTGCTTGCGTCCGGTGTAGACACGGTGGAACAGTAAAGATTTTTTGCAGAAATCATGGTCGTTAAAATGTCGGATTCATAATGTAAGTCAGTGGCTGCTAATTTTTAAGAATAAAAAATAGCATATGAAGGAAAACTAAATTAAAACCCTTGGCTCCTGATGATGTATTGAGGTCTTATGAAGCAAAATGATCAGACTGTGCAACAAACTGAACAGTATTTACAAAATAATTACTTATAATCCATAGCCCCAGGTAAATGGTCTGGAGTGATGTCCGGTTTCTGAATGAAACATTCTTTTATACCAGTTCTTTTTGGTGAACTTGTTGAACCAGTTTACCAAATCAGACTGAACCATCTGATACAGTTTGTGGCTCAAGCAGTACAGAGTTACTCAAGTTACACAAGTTACTCAACCAAAACTCACTTTCAGACATGTGTGACAGTCACTCAGACTTGAAATGAGCCTAAATATTGGTTTATATGATTCTAAGATGCTGGTTTTGCCACAATTTATTGCTTCAGTTCCTCCAACAGTCACTGAACTGAGGAAACGGTTTGACTTGGACTGAAGACCGATGAGCCGGCGATATGTACATGTGTGAACCAAGCACTTAAATGAAAAGGCAATATAAACGTTTTTATGGTTTCTCATTGTTTATTTAAAAAGTGAACTGATGAAGTCAAGTTTATTCACTTTACATGCTTTAGACGTGTAAAACATCCATGTTTCACACCATTATTTGTGTGCTTTAACAGTATTATTGTGTGCAAATTTGGTCATTTTGTGATTATGTAAACTAGTGAATTGAACCACTTCGAAACTGTCTGAAAGAACCAGTTTGCTCATTTCCTCATTTGCCTGAGGTTGTGGTCGTTCAGTTTTTTGCACAGATGATTTTCACTTCATAAGACCTCAATATATTGTTTTCTTTAAGCATTTTTTTAATTCTCAAGAACTCTGCCACTGACTTGAATTTTATGAATCAGCAAGGCCCACGGTTTCAGCAAAAAATCTTCTTTACTCTTCTACTGAACAAAAGATGTCTCTAATGGCCTGAGGGTAGGCAAATTAACAGAACATTTTTATTTTGGGAGGACCTATCCTTTTAAGTTGGTTCAAGTTGTATACATTTTTTATGAATACTTTGTCACTATTGCTGGTTTATATACAATGTAGGGGGATTTACAAAGATCGCTGAAAAATCTACAATACTGTTTCCAAATATTAGGGTGAACAGAAATCCTACTTTTGAAAAACCTCAAGGCCTCATCTTGTAAGTTGGACAGTAGGCAGACCTACTTAAACTGGAGAAAATGTGTGTAAACTGGATGTAGAAATGCAGATGGGACAGTGTGGCATCCTTGTGGATGTCCTAGATGAAAGTGTGGTTGCTGCTGTGCTGCCAGGACTTCCTCTGCTCTAAACTCCTCCAGCAATGTGTTGTGATGTGAAAACTAGAGCACTAAATACAGATCCTGTCTGGATTGTATCTTATCAGGTCACAGTAGGCCCAGAGCTGCTAAAAAAGCAGCAAAACAAAACAGAAAAGCACAGAAAAATTGTTTACAAAGCTCTGCGTAAACTGATATTGTTTTGTCTGATCCTGAGGGCCAGATGTCTGGGAGCGGGCATGGAAGGGTTATGTTTTCACAACACACCTGTCTGACCTGAAGCTGTTCATGGGGCTGAGTGTGTATTGGTGTGTGCACGCATTTATATAGGTGTTTTGGTTGGTTGTTTTCCCTGAATCTGGATGACGCATCAGGGCTAATATGACCGACGCTGCCCAGTGAGTGGGTCAGAGGGGATCTCTAATTGAACTCCTGGAAGTGGAAATTCTATTGCTGTTCTTTCCTAATGTTCTTTAAGTTATTTATGTCACAGGATTTGCACAGAGTGCCCTACATGGAACATCTTGTATACAAGCTTTTAACTTCGTGTTAAACTTGTAGCTTGCTCCACTTGTATGCTCATATAATCTAATATGTGCCTTGCTGGGGGCAGATGGGCTCCTGTGTCTGATTTTTCTCAAGGCTTTTTCCCTCTTTACTTAAATATCTTTACTCCTCATTATTCGTTCTTTTGGCATTTCTGTCCTGTATGAGTTTCTTCTGTTGAAGATTAAATAAGAATATCTACTCTTTTCAAGTTATATTTTGTGATGAACTGACTTAAATTTTCAAGATGTTGTTTAATTGATAACCAAATCTTCTTAGTGTGTTTATGAGCAGAAATGTAGCACTACTTGATTCGAGATCTTTTTTTCTCTTTCAATGAATTCAGTTGATCTAGATCACAAAAAATTAGTCTGAATGATTAATTTATGAATCAGACTGATCTTTAGCTCATTGGAGAGGATGATTATCAGTTCTGATTGACTTTGTGTGTGTTTTGTGTGATTTTAAATTACTGTATGGCCTGACTTGAAGAGATTTAAAATATATGGATGACTTTTGATGCTTTTAAGTCCATCCATGACTCAAATTTTGTGTTCCATTGGAGAAAGATATAGAGGTTGATGCAGAGCAAATGACTAATTGAAAAAAAAAAATCATTTTGAGGGGAACTTTACATTTAAAACAATGCTGAATCTATGAATTCTCAATACGTACAACTGTTAAAGTTTGGGGTCAGTAAGGTTTTTTGTATTTAAGAAATGCGTGCTTGTATACATTGGTCAAAAGTGACAGTGTTACATTGTTATAAACATCTGTTAAAACATGCTGTTCTTTGTGAACTTTCTATTCATCAAAACATACAAAAATGTATTAAGTAGCACAGCTCTTTTTTTAATAATACATTTTAATAAGAATAAAAACGTTTCTTTAGCACTGACTGCTAGTTCTTCAGAAATAACTGCTCATTTATTTAGCTTTGCTGAAAAATGAACATTTTAGAATATTAAAAAAGAAACCAGTTATTTTAGATTGTAATATTATTTCACATTATGAATTTTTAAAATGCAGCAAAAATAAATGCATTCTTCGTGAGCATAAGAGACTTCTTTCAAATACATTAAAAAAATCCTCCCAACCCCAGACTTTTGAGTGGTAGTGTATATCATATATTCTATAATATATTGAGGATTCATGGCTTCGGCACTTCCAAGAACAAGATCCACTACTTGCTACTTATATAACATCCTATTTTCTCCAGCAGTGTTTTTATACAGATTCTTTCAACTGATTATGAAAGCAGATAGAGAATATACTTCAAGAAGAGCATACCGTAAACAGGAAATGAAATCGAGATATCTTGCTTCTACCTTTGTAGAAAAAATTGAAAGCTATATAGAATTTGATTACTCGTATACCTCTTATTTTCAGGCAGTAGTAACAGTGTTTGGCTTCACCTCAACCTTTCTCCCCACAGATTGCGGAGGTGAATTGCAGAAGTGTGCACCTGTAAAACATGTTTTGTATTAATAAAAGAAGTCTGATGATGTCAGACATCACTGGAATTGCATTGTGGTGTAGCTTCGCTGCAAGGCCACGATTATTATGCTAGAGGCTCGAATTCCGTAGCTTTTATTAATGCATCAGTCCCCAGCGCTCTGGCCCTTTTCATATCATTCATGAAATGACTCTGAAATCAGCCCCCGTGGATAAGGGCCTCAGAAAATCTGGCCAAGATTTCGTTCTCACATTAATTACCATTTTTTTTAAATTCCAGAATCCCAGTGCTGATGAAAGACCTGGATAAAGTCTTCTCAGTGCTGTCCTCTTGAGTACACATGTCTCATCTCCAAGACATCCTCTGAAGAGCTCTCGTTCCTTTCTTTCTCTCCCACACACTCTGTCCTCACTTGCTCTGTAGAGAGTGCTGCCATCACATTACTTGCGCATTGTGTAGAGGGGCTGCATTGGGATTGGGACCCAACACAAATCTCGTGGGAGCAGGCGGTTTGAACTTTGCTGCGGGCGGGAATGGGCGGCTAAAAAAAGCACTGCGGGATCGGGATGCTCAGCGCGCTTTGCGTTACTGAGGAAAAAAGTCTTGCACTTACTTCGTTTTCAGGATACGGAGGTATTCCAATAAGGTAAAGTGCAACTCCATTCATTGGACAGCTTAACTTGTTTTGCAGGGGGATTTCGAGAGGGGGTTTCGGGAAAACCAGTCCAGTTTTCTTCCGTCTACTCGCCTTTTTCCTGTTGTTTGGGCTGCCCCGCAGTGCCCTCCCTCTTCCCTCGCCCGATGCAAATCCATTCTGTACTTCTAACGGCCTGTCTACGGCACAACGCGCTGGATTAGTCTGTGTGTTGTAATGAGTGCCGGGGTGCTCCCGCCTCTGGCTGCATACGGTGATTCACGTGAAAAAAAAGTACTTGAAGTCGGTAGCCTAAGCGTTTTAGATGTCCCCGATAGCCCAGGCTACTATTCCCTACCAGTGTGTCAGAATACATGCAGGCCAGGAAAGAAACAAACATGAATCTCTTCAATAACAGCAATACAAATATGTTTTTTTCCCCCTGCGGGACAGGAGAAGAGGCAAAATCAATGCATTTCTATTATCGTGCGGGAATAAATTCTCAGAGTTTTGCGGGTGCGGGCGGGAGTGGACATACATATTGCGGGAGCGGGCGGGAGTGTAACGCACTTGTTGCGGGAGTGAGCGGAAATGATCAAATATTCGGCGGGCGGGAGCGGAATGAAGAAAACAGTTCCGCGCAGGGCTCTAGCATTGTGCACATGCATGTAATGTCTGGGTTGCATGTCTTTTGAATTGTTTCCAAGAGTCTTAATGTACAAGATCCAAAAAATATCCTGTTAAAGTTGGGGGGAAAGCCTGAAATTTGACACATTGATGAGAGCACATTGATGCTTTGAAAGCATTAAAACTTATAACCGCATGTTATAATAATGTCAATATGCTAAGCTACTTGAACTACCAAAATCTTTAGATTCATTAACTGCTATAGGTAAATATCTAGAAGAATAATAAAGTTGTTTTATTTGCACTACAAACCAGTGTCCCACTATATTATGTGGTCTTAACTACTATGTACATACATTTAAATTAATCATTTAATACAATGCACTTACATAGGCCTACATGTTTTTACTTTGTACGTATATTTAAAAAAATACATGCAATTAATAGCATCTATAATTCATTTCTGTGATTGCATTTATAATTACACTGTTGACCCATTCCGTACACCTTACTCCACCTTTAAACATACAGTGGTGGCCAAAATTATTAGGACACTGGTATTTTCACCAGTTAAAATGGTTTTAAGTCGGTTATTTATATCTTTTGCTGGAGTGTGTCAGTAGGAAATAAAAGTTTACATTTCCAAACATTCATTCATTCATTTTCATTTATTGTAGTAATCCAGTGAGATTTTTGTTTGCACATGGAGTCTATCTGGAATAACATGAAGAAACAGAACAAACTGAGACAGACTAAATCCAGAAGAACTGTGGCAATGTCTCCAAGATGCTTCAAGAGACCTACCTGCAAAGCTACCTGATAAATTATGCGCAAGTGCACCCAAGGCAAAAGCTGCTTTAAACACAAAGGATGTTCACAGCATCTTCACAGCAAAGTGCCTAAAACTTTTAACATTACTGTATTTTTTCAGGTAGGTTTCTTGAAGCGTCTTGGAGACGTTGCCACAGTTTATCTGGATTTAGTTTGGTCCGTCTCAGTTTGGTCTGTTTCTTCATGTCATTCCAGACAGACTGGATGATGCTGAGATCAGTTGTCAGATGGAGCACTGGCTGTTGTCAGACCCCTTGTGCGAACATAAATCTGAATGGATTATTACGATTATTACTATCATTATTGCAAAATGAATGTTTGAAAAAGTAAACTGATATTTCCTACTGACACACTACAGCAAAAGATTATAACAGTAACGGTAATTTTACAATCAACCTAACAGTAAAATTATAACAGATGAAACTCTTTTTAAAACTGAAAGCAAATTACATCAGAAGGCTTGCACATTCATGTTACAAATAGCTGCACCCACTCATCCTTTAAAAAAGTGGATTAGCTATCACAAAATAATAAGTGGTCATAAATTGCAATTGATGCACTTCCTTTCTTATTTCAAGTCAATGATTTTGGCAAATGGCCTGGGTTTGTCATTGTTGATAAATCTCAACCAGTGCCAGTATGTTTACTAGTCCTTTAGCCCGCATTTCAAAACCAGACACCACAATCCATTTTCCTCACTCCCATAATCAGCTTCTCAGCAATTATCATACAATACATAGTGACATAACTTCTCTCTCGTGCGTGTCAGTCATTCACAAATTGCTGGATTCATCAAGTATAGCTGTGTGCAGACTAGGTTCAAAATGCTATTTTTTTTATGTTTTGAAAGTCAAATACAATTCTCCAGGAAGCCTATAATTTTGTAAACACATACAAAATAAGGGAGTTAGATAGCCTTCTGATGCCTCACGTCTGTTGCACTGAAGAAACGTCTGAAACAATAATGCATAGCATTACTTAGATCTCTATCAGACAGTTCTTTTAATTAAACATTACAACCCAACCCAGTCAAGTTAATTAAAAGAAGATCCTTAGTATAGCGTATGATGATCATTGATAGATTTTTAACAGTCCTTATCCTTATCAGCCTGGGTTATGAATATTATTAGGTGATGCAATGCTCGTCCAGTAGTCCTAACTGATTTGATGAAAGTAGGTGTGCTACGAGTTATGTTAGGATTACTGCTACTCATTAACGGAATAGTTCACCCAAAAATGAAAATTGGATGGTTATCTGCGTACCCCCAGGGCATCCAAGATGTAGGTGACTTTGTTTCTTCAGTAGAACACAAATGAAGATTTTTAACTCAAACCATTGCATTCTGTCAGTCATATAATAGCAGTCAATGGACACCAAATCTTTGATAGTAAAACTACACAGACAAAACCAAATTGTACCCTGCGGCTCGTGACGATAAATTGAGGTGTTAAGACACAAAATGATCAGTCTGTGCAAGAAACTGAACAGTGTTTATATCGATATTTACCTCTGATCCACTGCAACATTCAACTGTATTGAGTGCATTCACAACAGCCAGCGTGTGACACGTCAACCTGCTCTGGCAATGTAGTCTGTGAAAAGTCAACACTCCCGGATGAGTTCGCAAAAGGAAACGTAATCTTTTAGTTTTTAATTGGTTGCCAGAATCAGGATGAGCACAATTACCATTTTGAGTAGGCGCTATGCACTGTGTAAACAATGAGTGACATATACGTGCGACAGATCGCTTCCACGCGTGCATCTCTATGGCAGATCACGTTGACGCGCCACGGCTGTGAATGCGCTCAGGACAGTTGGACATAGCGGTGAATCAGAGGTAAATAATGATATAAATACTGTTCAGTTTCTTGCACAGACCGATTGTTTTGTGTCTTAACACCTCAATGTATCGTCACAAGCTGTAGGGTTTAATTTTGTTTTCTGTTTTTTTTTTTTACTGTCAAAGATTTGGTGCCCATTGCCTGCCATTATATGAGTGACAGACTGCAACGGTTTGAGTTAAAGATCTTTGTTTGTGTTCTACTGAAGAAACAAAGTCACCTACATTTTGGATGCCCTGGGGGAAAGCAGATACATTCATTTTTGGGTGAACTATCCCTTTAAGTTCGCCACCAGTGCAACCAGTTGCTGGAAGCTTTTCCTTAGTCTTACACCAGTCGTTTATATGGCTCTTAAAGTGTGCCAAAAGTATTTCACACTTAATAGTATAAATGGGCAAATACAATACGTAAACATTACAGAAATGTATAATATTTGCTAGTACACCTTTGTCCATCATAACCCATAACCCAGCATCAGATTAAATTAGAGATGTGAGAGATGTCTGCCTGTGATTAGTCCTGGCAGCCAGGCACAACCTCCGCCATCGCCGTAATGCTTTTTTTCAGCCATGAAGGTAAACATTATTATCGCCCTTTCATCTTTTAAAACCTGCTGAATGTGAGACGCATTGCTGTGTCCTCAGTCACGCCTTGCTCATTTGGCACGGTGTCATTCTTTTTCCCCGCAATTAATGAGAGCAAAAGAAAACAAAGCAGCGGGGTCTATTGAATTATTTGATTAAGTAGCTGCAGCTAATGGAGTTTCAGGATTTAAGAGCAAATGATGTATTGCAGATGACTCATCAAGGCATTTAATTTGCCCACTTACCCATTTATGCATTGTCTCATTCATATGGCCATGCATCTTCATTTCATCTTTGAACAGGGGGTCATTTGGGGGTTTGGAACGGGGAGGAGGAGGATGGTCAGTGCAACCCAAGGGAATTGATCTCTTCATTGCGCTGCCTTTCTCTCGCTTTTGCTCTCTTTCTGATTAGTGGTTATGCCACTGTAAAACAGTGTCTGTGATAAGTACAAAGGGCTCGGGATGCAGTTGAGCCGCCTCTGAAATCCTTTCAGAAACCACATGCTTGTTTATTGCTTCTGAGCTTAAAGGATTCATGGCTGTGGCACATAATCAGTATTCTAATCAAGGCATTAAACCAGCGTTTTCTCTTGCGCACAGCTGTTTTTCTTACAAAACATGAAGCGTTCTTTAAATCGCGCGCCGTCACATGGGCTTGAATCGTGACATATATGGCAGAGGGCACGTGGCTGATTGAAGTCCTTCCTTTCAGCGTTCATAAGGTCATTCGCTTAAGTTTTATTTAGATCTGCGTGATTAGAGGGGAGGCTTAAAGAGATGGTCCGTTCTTACGCTGTGATTGCGGAGTTTGAAGGCTCTTTGATTCGCATGCATCAGACGGAAGATTGCGTAGTGTTTTTTATGCCTCTGCTGCTTGTTTTTTTTCAGAGCAATTGGGTTGGGTAGATAAACTCAACCATGAAAGGCTCCTCATATGACCGTAATCTATTTCGAAGCGAGTCATTTATCAGCATGGTTCACCTTTGAAAGGCGTTACTCTCTTCTTACAACTGCCACAGACAACTGTCAGGGTTGGAGGTACATCAAGAGACATCAAGACACTTTTTCATAAAATGGCCTCCTCATTCTCCTGCTGGGTCGAATGTACTCAAATATTAATCAAGTTCAGCATGCATGTTGATGCGTTACAGCCTCTGCGAATATAAGCACTGTACTTACGCCCCGCCGCATATTCCTAGCACATAGACGCTACTGAAAGCAGCCTCAGGCTACCCTCTAGCATCCAATACCATGCACAAATACAGAGAGGCTCCAAAAGTGATACCTTGGACACGCACACAAAGGAAACTTGCAGGCAACCTTGAGCCATGCCTCACCCACTTCTCATCATAGCGAGTTTCCCTAATTCGCAGACATCTCCTGGTTCAGTCCAAAAGGCAGCAGATGAATAATTCAAGTGATGCATAAGAAACACATTGACAGCTGCACGTGTTTCGCAGTGGCAGTTATAGCTGCTCTCTGGCACGTGGACCTAGTTGGTACCATCAAGCAATCAAAAAGCACCAATTTCAATTTTGATAGACTGTGGTCAATAATGAGAGAAAATTGAGCTGTTAGCACACACCCTGTTGAGAAATTTCACTATGGTGTTTTGGAAACATGGGATTATTCTGGTTCCTGGTCACATTTTGGCCTTTTCTACTTAGCTGACAGGGTTTGTTTTGCAATAATGACTAACTGATTAAACTTTATCTTGATAATTAAATGACTTCTCGTAAAATAATTAAATGCATTGAAATAAAATATTTTCATTGAGACCACAATGATATTACAGTATTGTATGAATTTATACATTTTGGTAACACTTTAATTTTTAAAGGTACATGGCTCAGGTAAGGGCAAAAATTCTCCAGAAACAGTTTTAAGTCCATTTACAACCCTAGGATTTGTCCCTACAATGAAATGTTCTGATTTTACCTTATTTGGAAGGTTCATGAATAATAATGATGAGCTCTGCTCTGATTGGTTGTTTCACAGAGCGGCTCATTTACTGTAGCTCTCACACAGCAGGAAGGAAACACATGGAGGAAAATATATATTTAATTACGGAGCTCGAGCCGCTATTAATATGCGGGGCATTGAAACTGCAGTTTTGAATGCTCGATAACTTTTTACTTTGACTTTTGGGATTTGTGATTGCATGTGCTCTGTGTAATGTCAGTGGAAAGCAGTGTTAATTTTGACAGCAAATTTTGATTTAGTTTTAGTCATAGTCTCTTGACTAAAATGTCATTTAGTTTTAGTCATATTTTAGTCATCTGAATTGTTTTTAGTTTTAGTCAACTAAATATCATACGATTTTAGTCGACTAAATCTACATTAGATACAGTGTAAAATGCATTTATTAAACATGTAGGTCTCATATTAGGGTTTTATCATGATAGACACAGATTTATCTGCTGTGATATGCATCATGCTTTTAAATTAAAATTAAATAAAACCACTTCTCATAAAGAAACAAGAACAAATAGGCTAATTATGCATTCTTTATAACAACTTGTTTACCACATTCTTCATTCTTTCAAGCAGACATTTATTTATATAAATAAATTTAGATTAATCTTTTTTAGGGCTACTAAAGTGACTCAATCAAGAGAAATTAGTGATTTTCTGTCTTTTGTTGTTTGATTAACATCAATGCCACAGACAGCAACTAAATTACGCTGTGGTCCCTTTAAAACCGAACGCACGGATTCAATGTACTGATACACGTCTTATAGTCTCCCAATTGTTTACGTTCACATAAGATGTAACTTACTGTGTTTACGTGAATACTCATCAACACGGGTAATTCGACATCATTGTTTTGTGCATTTCTCCTTTCATGAGACTCGAAACTTACTCGTGTGCTGTGTGATAGGCGCTTAGAAAACCGGACCGAATTAAGTTCTCTTTTGCGTCATCAAATTTATCCATATGTCTGCTCTTCTCTTAGTCCCAGATATTGACATTTTTTAATGTTTTATGAGACGTGCAACAGAGGTATGCCAGCTTATGTTTACGATCTATCCCACAGGATAGATAAATAGGCTATCATATACAGTTCATATGTATGCATCTAACCTCCTTACCACGCAGCAGATTCGTTCTGAATTAAACTTTCCCAAAATCGTCCCTCCCTAACCTTTTCGTCTTGTTTTTGTTGACAAATGTCAATACATTTGTGTAATAGTTTTTATCATTCAAAACGAGTTCTCGTTTCGTCATCGTCTCGAAATTGAAACTGGTGGAAAGATTTATGTCAGTTGACACACTTATGTGATAAAGTGTGAATGTAATGTGCATTTTTTCAGGTTGCAGTCAACATGTATGAAGTGACCAAGTGTAAATACCCCCTAAGTAAACCAGACAGAGCTGTGTGCAGAGCAAGGTTAAGCACTTCAGAGAAATGACAGTCATATTTAACTGTGGCATGTATGCTGCCACATATCTGAAGATAATTTGCTACGTTTTTATTCAATTTTCACAGATAAAGTCCAACTTCACTCCATTTATGCAGTTGACAAGCTGTGGTGATGTGTGGGTCTCAAACATTGGCTCCAAATGCATTCACTGTAGCTGCTGTCGGAATTGCTCTTAGAACTCAAATCTGCACATCTGTCAGTCTCCCAGTGCTGCGGCATGAAGCCCAGAATTGTCCTTGTCGTTAAGACCTGATTAATATTTTTCCCTGGTGCTCAGCCAGAGTGCTCAATAACACAGTGTTTCCAGCATCAGTGCTGCGTGTCAGGCTGCACCTTTCCTCTCTTTCTCATAGTCACATTGTTCCATTATAGTTGATGGGTTGGATGTTGAAGGTGGAGGGGTGTTTTTTTTTTTTCTCAAAAATGGGTCTTGTCAGTGGAGACTACAAAGAATCAAGAATGATTGGTAGATATCATGGAGATATTGGTATCAAATGAGTTCAGCACAGGTAGTCATTGGCAAGCTACAAATGACACTTTTTTTTAATATCAACTTCTTTTGCTGTTACAACACCTACTTTTTCTAGTCTAGTGGTGATTATGTAGCCTCCATTCTTTCCCATCACATATTTCATGACTGTTTGAGTACCAAAGGTGTCCACCCGCGCCTGAATTTCCCCACAGTGTTGTAAGAGTGAACTATATAGGGTAACTAACCAAAGACATCTACCTGGAGAACAGCTGTGAATCGATTTGATTTACTGAGGGGAAGTGAAAGTTCTATAGGACATGAGACTACTACTGTGGTGAGGAGAGTCTATTTAAATTTTTTTTTTTCAGCAGATG
>NC_133382.1:20521578-20546775 GCF_049309525.1 Garra rufa
AACCGGCTTTACTGACAAAACGCGCAAGTGATCGGCCGATTCATATATATATACTGTATGTATGTGTGTGTGTGTATATATACAGGTCCTTCTCAAGAAAATAGCATATTGTGATAAAGTTCATTATTTTCTGTAATGTACTGATAAACATTAGACTTTCATATATTTTAGATTCATTACACACAACTGAAGTAGTTCAAGCCTTTTATTGTTTTATTATTGATGATTTTGGCATACAGCTCATGAAAACCCAAAATTCCCATCTCAAAAAATTAGCATATTTCATCCGACCAATAAAAGAAAAGTGTTTTTAATACAAAAAAAGTCAACCTTCAAATAATTATGTTCAGTTATGCAATCAATACTTGGTCTGGAATCTTTTTGCAAAAATGACTGCTTCAATGCGGCGTGGCATGGAGGCAATCAGCCTGTGGCACTGCTGAGGTGTTATGGAGGTCCAGGATGCTTCGATAGCGGCCTTAAGCTCATCCAGAGTGTTGGGTCTTGCGTCTCTCAACTTTCTCTTCACAATATCCCACAGATTCTCTATGGGGTTCAGGTCAGGAGAGTTGGCAGGCCAATTGAGCACAGTAATACCATGGTCAGTAAACCATTTACCAGTGGTTTTGGCACTGTGAGCAGGTGCCAGGTCGTGCTGAAAAATGAAATCTTCATCTCCATAAAGCTTTTCAGCAGATGGAAGCATGAAGTGCTCCAAAATCTCCTGATAGCTAGCTGCATTGACCCTGCCCTTGATAAAACACAGTGGACCAACACCAGCAGCTGACATGGCACCCCAGACCATCACTGACTGTGGGTACTTAACACTGGACTTCAGGCATTTTGGCATTTCCCTCTCCCCAGTCTTCCTCCAGACTCTGGCACCTTGATTTCCGAATGACATGCAAAATTTGCTTTCATCCGAAAAAAGTACTTTGGACCACTGAGCAACAGTCCAGTGCTGCTTCTCTGTAGCCCAGGTCAGGCGCTTCTGCCGCTGTTTCTGGTTCAAAAGTGGCTTGACCTGGCGCCTGTACACGGTGGCTCTGGATGTTTCTACTCCAGACTCAGTCCACTGCATCCGCAGGTCCCCCAAGGTCTGGAATCGGTCCTTCTCCACAATCTTCCTCAGGGTCCGGTCACCTCTTCTCGTTGTGCAGCGTTTTCTGCCACACTTTTTCCTTCCCACAGACTTCCCACTGAGGTGCCTTGATACAGCACTCTGGGAACAGCCTATTCATTCAGAAATTTCTTTCTGTGTCTTACCCTCTTGCTTGAGGGTGTCAATGATGGCCTTCTGGACAGCAGTCGGGTCGGCAGTCTTACCCATGATTGCGGTTTTGAGTAATGAACCAGGCTGGGAGTTTTTAAAAGCCTCAGGAATCTGTTGCAGGTGTTTAGAGTTAATTAGTTGATTCAGATGATTAGGTTAATAGCTCGTTTAGAGAACCTTTTCATGATATGCTAATTTTTTGAGATAGGAATTTGGGGTTTTCATGAGCTGTATGCCAAAATCATCAATATTAAAACAATAAAAGGCTTGAACTACTTCAGTTGTGTGTAGGCATGGGATGATAACCGGTTTCAAGGTTTACCGCGGTTTGAAAAAGTCACGGTTTCAAAACCGCAAACAAAAAAAGTTATACCGTTCCTACGATATGCGCATTTTCTGTGTCATCAGAGTGAAAGCGCAGGACTAGGTTGTGTGTGTGCGTACCTGCAGCGAAAACAATGCAGCCCCTCCCCCAGCAGTTAGTGCTGCAGGCGCGTGTCTGTGTTTGTGCACGTGATCCACAGTCAGTGAGATTCAGCAGTAATATAAGTTCAGGATGGCCAAATGAGGTGAACCCTACAACACAGAGTGGGGAATAGCAGACTATATGTACTAATTTTACGTTTCTGTGATTGAACTTTAGCACAACAATTAAGTTAAAGTGAAATCACGTCTTTGCTTTTAAGCCTTGTGTCACATTAAAGGTGCAGTGTGTAGGTTTTTGCGGCATCTAGTGGCGAGATTGTGAATTGCAACAGTCCACTGCTCACCCCTCCCTTTACAGAACTACGGAAGCCGATACAGGATTTAAATCTCACCTTTTTTTGACAGCAACGAATAGTGAGATTTCTTTTAAAACGTAATTTAAGGAATTATATTAACTTAATCATTCAATAAAACTATGTTATTGTGAATATTACTTGTTCATCATTGTGTTGAAGTTAATAAAAACATAATGGTTAATTAAGGTCTTTATGCACCCCTGAAAACATAGTTATTGCACCACTGTCTAGAGATCATCTTAAATATTACACAGTGCACCTTTAACACAAGTGACTGCAATTTAATTTAATTAAGAAGATTCAATTATTTATTTTAATTATTTTGCCTTCTGTTCCATGTTACAAAATGTTCTATATGTTTCCTAAAATTAAATATACTGTAATCCGTTTTGAAAAAAAAAAGGTTTTTTTTTTTTTACCCAGACATTTAAATCTAACATTGTAGAGCAGTGATTACAATACTGTAATACCGTGAAACCGTGATATTTTTATCCAAGGTTATCATACCGTCAGAATCTTATACCGGACCATGCCTAGTTGTGTGTAATGAATCTAAAATATATGAAAGTCTAATGTTTATCAGTACATTACAGAAAATAATGAACTTTATCACAATATGCTAATTTTTTGAAAAGGACCTGTATATGTGTGTATATATATATACACATACACATACATACATATACATACATATATATATATATATATATATATATATATATATATATATACAGGTCCTTTTCAAAAAAGTGTATATATATATATATATATATATATATATATACTGTATATACATATATACTGTATGTGTATATATATACTGTATATATAGAGACAAATTATTATTCTTTTTTTATTATTTGTAATAATAATTCAACATATTACGATTTTTACTTTATTAATCAAATAAATAGTCTTGGTGAGCATAACAGACCTTTTTTGATGGCTTGTGTGTTCCAATCAAATCCTGATGGACAAAATCAAGCCCAATCCCATATAATTGCCTACTGAAAATGCATCATTATTTAAGGTAATTGTGTTGTGAATGTGTGTTGAACATGTGTTTTCATCTCTTTATATGTCTTTATGTCTCTGTTGTTTGTGGATAAACACATGTAATGAGCACAATTTAGATCTCAGTGACAGAGGAATCCTCTCTGCTGACAAGCATAGCCAAGATAACAGCAGGATGACTTGGGGATTATTTTCAGATTCAATGAGAGGTTTAGGCTAAATCCACACTCTGACATGCCTGACATGGTTAACGGACAGCCAAAGAGAGCTTAAGTGATGGAGAAAACAGGACAGAGACCGAGAAAAAAAGATAAATTGTGTGTAGTGGTTCAACTGAGGAGAAGGCTAGCTTCAGGACTGCCTATTAAAATGAGTGTTTGCACAGCAAATGAACACAAGTCTACTAATTTTGTTCTCCACACGTTTATTTATATATTATCCCTGTGGTGAATTATAAAGGAATCAATAAGTCTGGGTTTCCAACCTGCAGAGTTGTTCTATGCGTCATGCCAGATACATTTGAATGCTATTTACCTCAAAGCAGCCAAGGTTTGGCTATGCGAGGCTAGACCTGAGTTGACCGTGCTCAAGTACTTAAGTTGGAAAAACAAAATTGACTTGTCCATAGATATCAATACCAGTCGATTAAAAACACATTAGAAAGTATCATGTCCACAGATATATTAGTACTGTTTAACTTCTGTTGATTCAATGAGCAGCTGTCTTGAATTCTGAAATCAGGGTTGTTGTGGCTTCACAGAGTTTCCAAATCAGAATTCCATTTTGCAAAATATTCCTTTTCGCACTGCCTGAAAAACCACCTCATGTGAGCGTAAAAACTTTTTTATTATACAGTTGCGACTGAAATTATTCAACCCCCCCAGAGACTGCAGTACATTACAAATACAAGCTTTTCTGTAGATTCGGGACTTTATCAAAATTGCATCTACAACAGTTTCCTGGCATATTAAAAGTGATAATGTCAATATATAATATAATGTTTTTGAGTTATAGGATTTTTTCTATGTCATAATTATTCAACCCCTATTCAACATAGCTGTTTTTAAGTCACCTATTTTTATGGTAGGAAATAAAATTGTCTTAAAACACAATTAAGCCTTTAGAAACTATTTAAAAAATAGAATTAACTTGAGATGTTACACATGCATATGTTTTGCCCATGTATGAGCTGAAGCAGAGTAGCAAATATGGCAAAGTCAACAGAGCTCTCACAAAAGCTATAGAGAAGAAATAGTTTCATTATATTAGAAAGTCTAATGCTACATTAATATTTCATAAACGTTCCTAGACACACAGCTGGCAGCCTTATTCCTTAGTTAAAACTGTGTTGAACCAGAAAACCTTTGAGGGTATTGAACAAAAAAAGTATAATATCATAAAATGTTCGATCAGAGCAACTGAGAAAAACCTGCAATGTACAGCCAAAGACTTTCAAGATGATCCGACAAAAGGAGGAAAAACATTTCAATGCAGTGTATAAGAAGAACACTAGACAAGTGTAGTCTTCATGTTGCGGCATCTTGCCGAATACCCCTCTTGATCAAGAAGAAAATAAAGGCCCATCTGAACATTCTAAAATCAATTTGGATAGACCATAGAGTTCTGGAAGATGTTTAATGGAGTGATGTGACCAAACTGGAACTTTCTGTACTTATGAATCAGCAGTATATTTGGTACAAAAAAGGCAAAGCTCATAAGCAGAAGAACACCATCTCCATCGTCAAACTTGGAGGTGGATTAGTCCTGTAATGGGGGTGTTTTACTGTTGCAGGAAGTTGAAATCATGACTGTATGGAAGACATCATGGATTACTTAAAGTATCAGGCCATTTTGGGAAGAATTGTTATGCATTTGGTGCAAAGACTGAAGCTAATGATCAATCAACTCAAAGTAAACCAAATCTACTTATGCTTGGTTCAGGGATCAATCAAAGAATGTTCTTGAGTGGCCTGTTCAGTCTCCAGATTTCATTCTCATTGAAAATATTTGGCTGAATTTGAAGAAAGCAGGGGCAAAGTGAAAACCCAAGATTATCAGTGATCTGAAAGCTTTTCAGGCAAGGAATGGGCCAAGATTGCAGTAGAGAGGTGAGAGGTTTAAGCACTTCCAAGCAGTGTTTATTGGTGGTTTTAAAGAATAAAAGACTTTGCACCTATCTTGACTTTTAAGGGATTGAATAATTTTGATCATGAAAGTTTAGAGCCAATATAATTTTTTTCATTTCATCTCATCGACTTACGTTCTCAGAATTACTCATGTGTATTAATAAATGTTCTCTAATAGTTTACTTGTGCCTTTGTTAAATTGTTTTCAAAATTTTTTTTTCTCTGCAGCAAAATGTCTTGCAAGTCAAGTGGGTTGAATCATTTTGATTGCAACTGTATGTAGTGTCTAATAAATGAACTTGCGCTGCATCTCTTAATTTTAGTGGACATGATCACGGTCTTAGCTGAACCCAAATAATCGGATATGCTCCGAAGCGGTGTGTATTTATTTATTATTCAATCAGTGCACTGAGCTTTGACATTTTTCAGACCTGGGACAGTCTTGGGACGCACTTCCTGTCACGTACACACGCTCTGAAGTGGCTAAGACTGCAAGTGTGGGTATTGGTTTTGGCTCAGCTTCTGTCCACTCTTGGTTTACACCGATCATCATCTTATCATTTTTTTGGATCTGGAGATGCTGTATTATTTCAGAATATTTGTAACAGTGCCCCCTACTGTATAGCAGTGAAAAAATGGATTGCCAGAATTGCTGCTCAATGGTGGAGAAGCGATGTGTCATAAGCGAAGAAAGAAAAAGGTTGTAAATGGTGGACAAAGCGTTAAATGCCACTCTGCATCCAGTAGTCTGAATAAAGAGATCAACAGTGCTCCATTTGAAATCCTTCCTGTTGCATTTTATTTTGTTTTGTGGGGTTATTGTGAGCTCAGAAGTGCTCAAGGATAAAGCCGCTCTTCAGCGTATCCTGTGGAGGCCAACACTGAAGGACTCCTCAGAGATGCGAAGCCTTCTAAACAGGCGGGCGACAATTAGCAACCGAGAGGAGAAGGTCCTGTTGAGTGTTTTGCTGTTGATGTTTCTGTGCCGGTGGAGCCAGCATACGTGTGCGGCCTGTGGAGAAACCACAGAGTTTGTGGTGACCACGGTTCCTCTGTGCCGTCTGCACCACGGCGGTTTTATTCTCATTTGTATTCTGCTTTGAAAATCCCTCTTTGCCGCCAGGTCAGATATCCCTGGCCATTAACAAATGACAGGAGGAGTTAACTTGACTGACATGTTTATTGTTCTCGGGATGGTTCGGCCTAATGAGGCCCATCGGCCCAGGGTGCTGAGATTACGTTGGCATTAGAGGACACGTCCAAAGAGGTTCAGCTGTCCTGTGCCATTTAAACATGCCGACTGCACACTTGTCCCGCCTAACGCCACTTTACCTCTGGAACTATTTACCTAGACAATGATAGCTTGTGAATGATTCGTGGTCTTGGCCACTAATCATTACGTGAGGGTTGATACTCCTGTTTTCTCTAATGCTACACCTGATAAAGCACTGCTTTGATGGACTGCACCAATTAACGGACAGAGAGCTGAATTACTCACACGACATTCTGACTTTCCAAGCGCAAAACAGCTGTCCTTTGCGATTTGTTTGGAAAAGTTTGTTGCAAGATTGCTGTAGACTTGCTAGTTGCAAATTGACTTCAATATGGCAGTTTGGTCAATGTCCTTACGGTTATTTTTTAATAATGCAATTCTTAGATGACTTAAATGATAAAATTACTTGAATACACCACTTCTGTGGTAAGCATGTTTTTAATTTATGAGGTAAAATGAATTTTTAAAGGTAAAACAACTGTGCCAATATCATAATTAAGAAAAAATTCTTAATACAGAAGGACATTCATAGTTTAGCATAGCAAGTACACTACCAGTAAAAAGTTTTAGAACATTTTTTAATGTTTTTTTTTCTGCTCACCAAGCCTGCATTTATTTGATACAAAGTACAGCAAAAAGGTAACCGTTTGAAATATTTTTGCTATTTAAAAATGGTTTTCTATTTTAATATATTTTGAAATGTAATTTATTCCTGTGATTTCAAAGCTGCAGTTTTAGCATCCTTCAGAAATCATTCTTACAAAAAACATTTATTATTATGTTGAAAACAGCGGAGTAGATTTTTTTTTTTTTCAGGTTTCTTGAATAGACATTTCAGAAGAACAGCATTTATCTGAAATGGAGAACTTTTGTAACATTTATAAATGTCTTTCTCATCACGTTTGATCAATTTAAAGCATCCTTGCTAAGTAAAAGTATTTATTTCTATATATTCTTGTCCAAAAAAAGAAAGATAAAGAAAAAGAAATTACTGACTCCAAGCTTTTGAATGGTATAGTGTTAAAAAAAGCTTTTAGATTTCAGATAAATGCTGATCTTTGGATCTTTCTGTTCATCAGAGAATCCTGAAAAAAATGCACTCAACTGTTTTAAATATTGATAATAATAATAATAAATGTTTCTTAAAAAGCAATTAGAACAGAAATCAGCATGTTAGAATGATTTTTAAAGGATCATGTGACTGGAGAAATGATGCTAAAAATGTAGCTTTGATCACAGGGAATACGTTTCATTAAAAACGATTAAAATAGAAAACCGTTATTTTAAATAGTGAAGATATCTCAGAATTTTGCTGTACTTTGGATTAAATAAACGCATGCTTGGTAAGCAGAAGGGACTTTAAAAGACATTAAAAAATCTTACTGTTCAAAAACTTTTGGCTGTCAGTGTATTTTTGAAAATATTTTACCACAGTTAAATCACTGCTTATTAATAATTAAAATAAAAACGTAATTTTTTTAAAATAAATGCATTTTTTAAATACTTTGCTGAAGTTTATTTAAAGTAACTGTTTTCTATATTAATACATTTAAAATTGTATTCTTGAAATGACAGGAATTTGTCGTTACTCCATTCTTCAGTGTAACATGATCCTTCTGAAATCATTCTGATTTGGTTCTCAAACATTTCTCATTATAAATGTTACCTTTTACAAGCTTTCATCTGGTTTCTTGTTTACTGCTTAAGATATAAAGCTGATAGCCAAGGGTTTTCATTATAAAGCTAGTAGCCAAGGTTTTCATTTCTTTCATTTTCGCCATATGCTGGGGAAAGAAATGAACCCTCCCCCACGACGTAGCCCTGTTGTGAAGTTTCACTGCCGCCTCCAACATGAAGGATTGGTAGAAGAGGTTACGCATTTGAATGCAACTTCCAAGCGTTTAGCATCAGTTTTGTTGCTAAGATATTTTTCCACCCTTCCTTTTATGTATTTATTGCCAATCTGTTTGTTTTCCTGCAGTATACTATTATATGCTTCACCACATCAAAACAGACGGTAGTTTTTGATGTTTATCCAAGATACCCAGGGATATGTCTGGATACGCTGTGTGTTTTCAAAACTCACTGCTATTCCGCACATGTTCCTTTTCCACTCTTTTAAGAAATACTTCACCTGTTTTCATTTGAATGGTAAGTGCATAACTACTCTCCTGCAGTCTTGGGGCAGAGGCTCTATGGTTTTGTGGCAAGATCTGGAATGGAAGTAATTAATAGGCATCTTAATTGGTGCAAGTGTGTCTTCTTTGTGCGTGTCTTCGCTCGACCCTGAACTGTAGTAAACCTTGAGGGGTGGCCAGAACACAGGCTTTAGTTGTTACAAAGGGGAAGGCAATAATTATTCTGCAAGTGCTAGTCTTTTCTTCTTCACTTTTTTTAATGTCAAAGAACAAGATCCAACCCTTGTGATCATGGGAATAGATGGAGTTCTTTGTCAGTGAATAACATTGTGAGTGACCTTGGTTTGATATAATTAACAAAACCTTTCTTGTGCTTAGATTGTAAGTGCAAGTGTCAAATAATTTATGAATAAACAGAAGAATGTTTTATGAAGATAATTACTGTAATGATTGAAATGTTTTTATCTTTGTCCTTTCATATTTAAAATATATGAAGAGGGAAATGTGGCATGCAGTGGTGTTCTGAAATGACAAGGCAAAGTCCTCACATTTTTTGCATTTTTTTATTAAATGTAAATTTATGTCCTAGTTACATTTTTACAATAACAATGTAATTTATAGGCTATTCTATTTATTAAAACCAAGTATAAATCTCATAGCATTTTTCATTTATTGAAAATAATAATGCAAGTCAGTAAAAATATGAACTGATGTTCAGCTGTTGTTTTTCATAATAAACATCAATCATCGAAGCTCACTAAAAAAAATCTTGTTTTCAGGTCATTTAAAGTTAGATTTTGATTTGACGAAGTGGTTATATCTCAGTGCGTAAGTTGTTTACCTTTTGTAATTTAGTCTTCCTATTAATGCCATTATGTTGTTTATTCAGACTGATTTATGAATGTGGAACACGTACAAACACATGAGGTGGGATTTATCGCATGAACAAATCACGGCTGAACAAAACCAGTCATCCAATTAAATCACAATGGAGGCATTGCTTCCTCTCATCTGACTTTCACCCATTCTTTCTCAATTACCCCCCGCTAAACTCATGGCACACTTTAAGAATTTGTTAAAACTCAGTGGGCTCAGGGGAGGCGAGAGAGACGCATACTCCCATTGTAACTTTATTAAGTTTATTTTTTTGTTTTAATTAGTGATTTGTCCTGCATAGTGGAGGAAAAGCGGCCAACACGTGCCCAGCGTCCTCTTTAAAAAGATACCTCATGGAGTTGTGTGAGATGATATCCAATGGAGATGGGTCTGTATATGCTTATTATATTCACATGATTGAGCCTTTTTAATTGTTATTTTTGATTGCCAGTGTAGCTTTCATGTGTCCTGAGGCCTTAAAAGATAAAAAGCTCACAGACTTGCACTAAAGTGGATGTTTGAATCTTAAGTGAGCTTATACAGGTCATTAAACAGAACAGCCTCTTCTGTCTTTTTAAAGACTAGCTCTGATGTGTCCAGTCTCACTGAGAGATAAGCTATTAAACATGCATTCAAAAATGTATTTACTTACACTCATGTCATTCCAAAGCCATACAGTATTAAAAAAAAAATAGGCTTTTTTTATTTTTTGAAATGGAAATGATGCAAAAGTGCACTATATTTTGAGTCTGAAGATATACAAATCCTCCCCTCCAGTGAAATGTTAACTGCTATCCTTTAAGGTTTCGAAAGGAAGCTCAGTGTTATTTAAATGAATATACTTCAAATCTATCTTCAACATGCAGCGTATCTAAAGTGAAGATTCAGCTTGGTTGTGTATACAATTTTATTGGCAATGGCAAAAAAGCTGTTGACTGTGTTGTCCTTTTAGGTCTACCAATAGGTAATAAGTATTTACCATTTATGACATGTCACCTGTGTTTAGCGGATCGATTTCATACACTGCAGCCCCATTCCAGTTATAGATTTCCTGTCATTTCAGTGACTGATGTAGAAGGATCTGAATTATTTCCCATTCTTCTGCCTGCATCTTGGAGGACATTACAACCTAATTCAATGCTTTCCTAAGTAAGACATGACTCAACGTTTTTTCAAATCCATTTTCATTCTCTACGCAGCACCATCCAGTGCAGAAATAGTTCTTATGCCAGGAAATGAGAGTGGAATAGCAGCCGGCTGTTAATTTTGAGTTAAGACCGCTGAAGCGATGGCCAATCACACCAACCAGCCGTATTCTTTTATTAATCACAAAGCTACTCAGTCGTGGCCTCAGTTGAGCCACAGTTTTGTTTATCAAGCATTGTCCCCGAACAATATGCAGGCCTTTTTAGCACAGCATTAGGGGGTTGAAGAGATTACACGTCCAGTGCGCTTGTGAGTCTGGGTTTGTGTTCGTTTTCCGTGTACGAATGTGTGTGTACACGCTGCTACTTTGTCAAGTTCTTTTCTCAAGGAGAATTGTTGAACGCTCACATGACAGGAAACAGCAGGTGGTGCTTGTTCGGGAAAATGCAGGCTCAAATTATGGCGACTCACAACATGAAAAATATGGTGTGGAGACCACCTGCTTCTCTCAGCATCAGGACAATGGGAACAGTGATTTATGAATAGTCTTTACTTATTTGGAGGCCTGAAACGAGGGCAGAAGTGCTGATGTCATTGTGGTGGGATAGACATTATGAATTGAGTTACGTGTCATCGCTTTTCTGCAGAGCCAACCGGGTCAAATCACCCAAACCAAAATGTTCCAGGAGTGGAATTGACTTGATAGAAGATGCAAGCTTGGAGGTCCTTAACCACACCACCGACTGCTCATAAATTATTAATAAAGAATCCTGTTTTGCAGGCTGCCAATCATCTCATGTAATGGTTGTCAGCTGGAGGTGCATGTAGCACATTGCTGTGAAAATGCCAAGGCGAACACTTTGTATAAATCGTCTAAATTGCTTGAAAATGTCACGGGCTGCTGGAACTCTGATGTTGAATAAAGTTATTTAAAAGAATAGAGGGATATTGTTGCACCCACTTTCTTACGAGTATCAAAGAGTTATGAGAACGGGAGACCTGGGGCAGTTGTAACATTTTTAACATTTTCCTTCATAACCGACTGATACAAATCTAACTGCCATTTTTTGCTATGAGACATTTGAAACTAGCTGTGAGCCACAGCCATTAATATACTTCTAATAAGAAAGACTAGATCATAAAAATGAAATTAATAGAAGTCAGAATGTTACAGTTGTAACCGTGATTGCTGGTAATTATATTAACACACTCTATCTAAAATAAGAGCGTACTTCAAAGTAATATTTCTTTAACACCTGTTAATATCCCTTAATCATTTGCACTTTTATGTGGTGCTATTTCTTTTAGCTGTTAGCAATGTTTTATGTATTTAAAGGGGACATTGGATGCCTATTTTCAACAAGTTGGAATGTTTCTTTAGGGTCTTCATGAGATGTCTGCAACATACTTTGGTTAAAATTCCACAATGGTTGTGTAAAACAACACCTTTTAACTTCAAAAACACCTGTTAAAAGTGACCCATTTCAGTGCATGGCTCTTTAAATGCAAATGAGCTCTGCTCACCCCGCCCCTCTCTTCCATTTTGTGTGTATTTGGTGGTGCGTTACAATCAAAAACAAAACTAATCTACTGTGTCCTCAGTGGCTCTGATGTTGGGAGACAATTAAGACTCTTATGTTAAGACACTTTTATATCCAACTACAAAACGCCTGCATTGGTTACGAGACATTGTTGGCGGAAATATGCTAATATAGAACAGTCCATCAATGGTTTTTGCAGGGGGAAAAAAAGGGGGAAAATACTATTAAGATTTTTTTGGGATTAAAAAAAAAGAAAAAGGATTTTTATCATTGTAGGGTGGTTGTGTTCACACACTGCTAAGACACATTTATATGCAAACACCATGTAAAAGTGTATTTTGCATCCAATGTCCCCTTTAAATATGATCTTATACTTAAAAATAGACATTTCCATAGAATGAACCAATTATAATGTACCTACTGTAGAATTTACAGAAATATTACAATTGAAAAGCACTTTAGGGTTACAATTTGTTTATATTTTAAAATTACACCACCTTGAGTCATTAATGTGGCATATTTGTTTAATTAATTATTGTTAACACTGCTTGTCTCCAAAGCTTTATTTTTAGGTCAAAAACATCAAATAATATATTCATAACTATTAAATATATGATGTAAATGCTGAATAATTATTTTAAAATATATACTGCAAGTAGTGGTCCCTGGAGTTATCACTGGTGTTACCGTTTAAAGGTCCCATATTGTACATTTCTGGAGGTTTATTTTAGTTGTTGATGTATATGATGTGAAGAATATATATTTGCGGTATAAGTGCCAAAATCCATCTCAATATATTTTTACAGCTCCATTTTTAGGAGCTCTGTCAAAAACAGGTCGATTTTGGTCCATCCAATTAATATTCATGAGCCTCTCTTCTGATTGGCCTGTTGTTTTCTGAGTGACGCACAGCCAGGCCAACCACAGGTAACTACGGTCATGTATGCTTTAGCCGAGCCCAGAGTCATAGAGAGAGCCTAGCCTGCTGATACTCAACAGGATATTTCAGAATGATCATTAATGTTTTTTCTTTTTCAAACACCGAATGCAGTAAGCTACATAACTGTTGCTTTAGTAAAGCCCCTTTCACAATGTGCGCTGATTCTGGAAAATTACGGGAACGAGCGCTGTGTGAACAAAAGCCAGAACCATAAAGGCAGTGTTGTAGTGATGATGCACGTTATCATGCGACTCTTCACAACGAAAAAATACGTGCAAAGTGGAATGAAGCAGCGATCGCACAGTTTGTTCAGGTTAGTTTCAGTTTAGTGAAACGTACGCGGCGCATTACATCTCACATCCAAACGTCACATGTCTTTACGGGTTGTGTGTAAAGCACGCACAGATTCCGGAAAACAACTGTGAATGAACCAAATCAAACAACTCCGGAACTAATCATGGGAAACATTATCCGTGTATTTACCGGAATCGCTGTGTGAAAGAGGCTGAAGTTGACGTGCCAGTGGTCTCTTATATTCACGTTGTTCTGAAGCCTGTGCAATGATGTAGTTTCGACATCTATTGAATGAACAGGGTTTTCTCCACTTGTTTTCGTGTTGTTGTTGCTTAGCAATGTTATGGACACAATATTGTCTGGGTTTGACAAAAGGAGGGTGGGACGTGATTGGTGCTTGGGGTGGTGACTGAAGGCGGTGACTGAGTAGATCGGACGTCACATCTTTGCGGAAGTCACAGTGGCTCGTGAAAATGAACAGTTACTTTAAGCAGGCTGTGTGCAGTTTACTGTGGATTGACTGTTTTGAAACTCATATGGTAGTTACATAGCCCCTAGACCTCAGTTATCATGAAAAAAGCCAGGAAATTCCGATTTTGACAATATGGGACCTTTAACAAAAATCTTATATTTAGAAATAAAAATCACACTGATGACACCACTTGACTTCCTCTGTCCTCTTATTTATCTCATGATTTCATATGAAGCTTTTAGTTGAACTCACTGTTATGACCTGATTAATTGTTAGGGAATTGTGTAAAAAAAAAAAAAAAGAATACAGATGAATTAAACCACTTAATTTAGTGAGTATACCATGATTGACAACATGTGGTTTGATACCTTGCAGCAGCTATTTTGTAAACTGCATTTTTCATGAAAATTGTCACTGGTGTCACCTTCCTTATGGGCAAATAAATGCACAAAAAAGATTTTAAAAAAGCATTAAAGGAGAAGTTCACTTCCAGAAGAAACATTTATAGATAAATGTCATCCAAGCTGTTCATGTCTTTCTTTCTTCCTTCAGTCGTAAAGAGATTGTTTCTTGAGGAAAACATTGCAGGATTTGAGCTTGAGTTTGAACTTCCAAAACGCTATATAAATCCAGCTTCAAACAGTGGTTGTAAATGATCCCAGGTGAGGAAGAAGGGTCTTATCTAGAGAAGGTGTTTTTTTTTTTTTTTACAATTACAATTAATATACTTTTTAACCTCAAATGCTTGACTTGCTCTGCCTGAGCTGTTTTTTCCAGTTCAAGACAGTTAGGATATGTCGAAAAACTACCATCTCATTTCTTCCAAATCGTCCTACATCCCTGTTTTACCTTTTTTGTTAAGGTTTGGTTAAGGTTTGATCTCCTTTGCATGTTCTCTTTCGCAAACACTGGGTAGGTACTTCTGCAGCGATGTAGGATGATTTTGAAATGATTTTTGAAGTTGAGGGAGAAAATATGATTGGAGTTTTTCAAAATACCCTCACTGTCTTGAACCAGAAACTGAGTTCAGGCAGTGCAAGGCAAGACAAGCGCTTGAGGTTAAAAAGATAAGACCTTTCTTCCTAGGCTGGGATTGTTTACAACCGCATTTGTGAACGTTTGAAGCATTTAAACTGCATTTTGGAAGTTCACTCTCGAGGCAACATAGAAGTCAACTATATGGAGAAAAATCCTAAAAAGTTTTCCTCAAAACGAATAATTTCTTTACGACTGAAGAAAGACATAAACATCTTGGACATTATCTGTAAATTTTTGTTCTGGAAGTGAACTTCTCCTTTAATCTGTCTTTTTTGTGTATTCATAAAGTTAAAAGAAAATCTAATAATGTGGTCTAAGTTTAAATTTAAAAACAAGAAATACATTTTAAGGCATCTTGCCATACCAAAAGTTGAATGGCTCAATTATTACATCCACAAATAAATAACTTGTGACTCTCATTCATTCGTTATAAATTCAATCTAATACTATCTACTTATGAACAAATTATCTGTAAGTATGACCATTTGATGAATGTACTGAAAATCATCCTTTTTTTTCTGTTGCAGTGCCATCGTTCTGGGGACTTGTAAATTCTGCCTGGAATCTGTGTTCTGTGGGGAAGAGGCAGTCTCCAGTCAACATTGAGACGAGCCATATGATATTTGATCCCTTCTTGACACCACTGAGGCTCAACACTGGCGGACGAAAGGTAAACCATGTCATATGTGATGTCTGCATGGCTACAGTGTCAGTGCGATGAGCTGCCTGAGAAAAGTAAACATTGTTTCTAGTGTCAAAGTGCCATGATCAACTGTAAAAGTGCCACTTTAGTTAAAAAATGCATCTAGGTCAGTGTTTTTTCTGGATTTAGAATGGTTAGGACAGTAAATTATGATGCTTAGTTTGAATTGTACCATTTTCCACAGTTTTTATTTATTTATTTATTTATTTATTTATTCATTTATTATAGGAGCTGATACTGCAACATGTCTTGCAAAACTCAACTTGAAACAGCATTTTATTACTATTATGCATGCATTTTTGAACTCATATCATTCAAGATGGTTTGTCACATTGCAGGACTATTTAAACTGAACTCGCTATACACTGCCATTCCAAACTTTGGGGTCAGTAATTGTTTTATTTTTTATTTTATTTTTTTTTTTTATTTTTTTTTAGTTCAGCAAGGATGTGTTAAATGGATAGAAAGTGATAGTAAAAACTTACACTGCTGTTCAAATATTTTGGGCTCAGTAAGATTTTGAATGTTTTTTTTTAAAGAAGTTCCTTACCAAGGCTGTGTTCGTTTGATTTAAAAATACAGAAAAAAGTAATATTGTAAAATATTATTATAATGTAAAACAATGTTTTCCACATTAATATTCATTAAAATACATTAAAATCATTACTCCAGTGTCTTCAGTGTTGCATGATCCTTCAAAAATCATTCTAATATGCTGAAAGAAATTATTACTTTTATTTACCAAGGATGTGTTCAATTAATAAAACGTGATCGCATAGATTTACATTGTTAGGAAAGATTTAGATTTTCAATAAATGCTGTTCTTTTTAGCTCGTTAATCATCAAATAATCCTGAAAAAAGAATCCCAGGTTCCGAAAAAATATTTGGAAGCACAACAGTTTCCAACATTGATCATTCTAATAATAAATCAGCATATTAGAATGATTTCTGAAGGATCATATGACATTTAAGACTGGAGTAACAGCTGATTAAAATTCAGCTTTGCATCACAGGAATAAATTATGTTTTAAAGTATATTCAAATAAAAACGATTATTTTATATTTTAATAACATTTTGCAATATCAATGTTTTTTTCTGTATTTCTGATCAAATAAATGCAGCCTTGATGAGCATAAGAATCTTCTTTAAAAAAACATCAAAGTCTTACTGATCACAAACTTTTGAGCGGTAGTGTATTTTGTTAGAAAAGATTTCTATTTTAAATAAGCTGTTGTTCTTTTTAACTTTTTATTCATCAAAGAAACGGGTTTCAAAAACATTAAGCTGCTAAATGTTTTAAAACTGATAATAAATCAGGATATTAGAATGATTTCTAAAAGATCATGTGACACTGACAACTGGAGTAATAGCTGATGAAAATTCAGTGCTGCGTCACATAAATAAATTATATTTTAAAGTATATTAAAATAGGAAACCAATATTAGAAATTGCAATAATATTTCCCAATATTACAGTTTTATTCCAGTATCAAATAAATACAGACTAGATGAGCATAAGAGACTCCATTAAAAAATATAAAAAATACTGATCCCAAGATTTTGAACAGCAGTGTATATACATTGGAGAAACCATTTTCACTCCGATATTGCTAGAAAATTTCACAAGCGTTTACAAAGAAGTGGCAACACTTTGAATTAAACATTTAAAAAAATCCATGCGCATGTTATGCATCAACTAACCACATAAAAGTGCTTTTGTTTGTCACTGGAGAGAGGATGGCATGTTTTGCATATTAATAAATCCTCTCTTCAAAGGCATCAGCAGTGGGTAACTGAGGTTGTGAATGTGGCGGCACTAGAGGAAGAGATTCATACTCGTACAGATCAGTCAATGACTAGAAAGCGAATCAGACAGAGAAAGAAGGATAATAATCCACTGCATGCTAATTTGGCCAAAGCGCTCTTGACATGCCAAGTCTTATAAAATAATTAGTTGGATTCATTGTTTGTCATTTAGAAGAATGGCAGTTCAAAAGAAACTATTTCATGAAAGGGGTTTGTCCTAAACTTAAAAAAAAAGGTCAAAGATGAATTGCTGTTTTTAGTGACAGGTTTAAAGCCATTTTTGCTTGGACTTGGACTTGAACTGCATGAGTTGAACTGTTTTGATCTTTACAAAGCCAAGAAACCCCTGTCCTCTGATTTCCTGGAACATGTTCGATTAATCATTTTCTCCACACACTGGTTTCAATGATGCTGGGCTTTGATGAAGAGTTCAAGTGTGTTTGAAGTCGCACCATATGTGTTTGAGTTTCTGTCAGAGTGGAGTTTGCATTGCCAGGCTCTCCACAGCATGATAAATGGACTAATGAATAGTTAAAGGAAATTAAAATGACCTCAGAATAGAAAACCAATTAATCAAGCGCAGACATGCATCAAGGTTATGTGCTTTGGATTGAGGGAATCACAGTTATTAAATTGTCTGTATTAATTGAATATTTGCTCTGCTGTAGATGAGCCGCAATTACTTGAAGAGCTTTTAATGAATTTAATTGCTCTGACAAGAGAGAAAGATGACAGTATCGTGTCCCTCATTGAAGTCCCCAATCAGCAAAGTGTAGAATTTGAGAAATGAATATGAAAAGATGCCACATGAAAATATTTTCTCCCGACGTCATTAGCTAGGGGTGCAGTGGATATGAGATAGGGCTAATTAGCGAAACAAATCAGGCCACATGCTGTTTAGCATAGCATAGATGTACTGTAGAACATGGCGTCGTACTACTAAGTGTCACCTTCCTTTGTCAGCGCTGGTAAAACGGGACAGAGTCCCGCCCAGAGACAAACAATGACAGATACGATCTGCACACAGATTTTATTCAGTTACATGAATATCATATTAGATTACTCACTGAGTCAGCCTTGTCATTGCGATTTCATTAGCTTGGATAGTTGACAGTGTGAGATACATTCTTTGTATAAACTGATGGCATCAGTTTTGCTATCAGTCAGCTTAAACAGTTGCGTTGTCCCTCAGTTCAAACATCGGCCTCTTGTGCAGATCACACAGAGATTCACAGTGAGAAATAAATGTAAATGAACAGATTTCTTGTTTTTCTTCTTTTTTTTTTTTTCTTCTAATCGACTTGTTCTTGAGGGAACTTTTGTAAATCTGTTACTGATAGTAATGGTAAAGTAGTCAGCTGGTCATTATCATCTGATTATACAAGAGTGATCAAAACCTTAATGCTAAGTATGAGGTGTTTGGATCTCCCTGTTGGGGTTTGTTTTGCAATTAGCATTAGATGACTGTACATTATTGTAGTTTTCATATGGCTACATGGTTAAGCAAATACATGGGCAAGGAAAATATTTTTCCAAGGGTTTGTGAGGAAACTGCAGGGGATTTTTTAGAGCCAATCGTCTTGTGGGCAGTGTGCTGACATACTGCGCTGTCGCGCTTTGGACGTCTCAGCTTATGGACCTTTCCCGATCCCATCCCCACGGTTTCTCTTCTGCCTCGCTTCCTGTCTGAAACGCTGTCTTATCCTAAAAAAGGCAAAAGTGCCAAAAATACATCTTAAAATAAAATAAAATAAAATAAAAATAGAAATCAAGTACAAAACTAGAACTACAAAAATAATCAGATATGGCTGCGATTGACTGTTTTTCAGACTATTATTACAAGATTTATAAGGTTTTGTCTTAATTTTTTTTTTAAATTAGCGATAAAAGATCATAGTTAATTATAACTGTAGCTAGAATTATAAAATATATATAACTTGTGTTATAATATATAAAAAAAATACTGGATAATAATTATAATAATAATAATTATTATTATTATTATTATTATTCAAAATGATAAATTTATAAGTAGAAAATCAGAATTTTATAATTAAAATAATCTAAAAACTATGTATTAATATTGTTGATGTTGTTGCTATTGTTTTTGTTGTCATTATTTATTATTATTATTCAAAATGATACTTTTATAATTTGTGAAAACTAATATAAAAATTAATATTGTTGTAATAATAATAATAATAATAATAATTATTATTATTATTATTATTATTATTATTATTATTATTATTATTATTATTATTATTATTATTATTATTATTATTATTCAAAATGAAAATTTTATAATTGGTGAAAAATATAAAAAGTCTATCAATGTTGTTGTTGTTATATAATTAGTGGAAAATAATACAAAAACTTATTCAAATGATAATATTATAATTAGTGGAAAAAATATTAAATACTATTACTACTACTAGTAATAATAATAATATTAATAATAATTGTTATTGTTAGTATTATTATTAGTAGTAGTAATAGTTTTTATATTATTTTTCACTAATTATAAAATATAATAATAATAATAATAATACTTTTATAAATATATTTATATAATTTATATAATACTTTTATAAAAATAATATTAATAATAATAATAATATTGTTATTATTATTATTCAAATTATAATTTTATAATTAGTGAAAAACAATATGAAACTATTTATTATTGTTGTTATTCAAATTATTTTAGAAAAAACGTATTATTATTATTATTATTATTATTATTAGTAGTAGTAGTAGTAGTAGTAGTAGTAGTAATAGTTTTTATATTATTCTTCACTAATTATAAAATATAATAATACTTTGTCTATTATTATTATTATTATTATTATTATTATTATTATTATTATTATTATTATTATTATTATTATTAAAATTATCATTTTAAAATGATATGAAACTGTATTGTTATTATTATTCAAATTATTTTATAATTACTGAAAAATATATATAAAATGGTTATTATTATTATTATTATTATTTTATAATAAGTGAAAAATAATATAAAATTATGTATTATGATTTATTATTATTATTATTATTATTATTATTATTATTATTATTATTATTATTATTCAAATTATTATGAAATTCTAAGGGGGTACTTTAAGAAAATGTTTCGTGTCCAAGTGCTTTGGATTTCAAGAAGTTTGGGAATGCCGAAGTTGAAATATTAATATGAATAATATATAGCAATTATGAATATTAATAGCATTCATTTTTTATTCTAGTTGTATGTTGGCTTAAAAGAATAGTTCTTCCAAAACTGAAATGTTGTCATTTGCATACTCTCATGTCACACTTGTATGATTTCCTTTTTTCTGAGGAACTCAAAAGAATATTGATATTGATACTTTGAGGGGGGGAAATGAATTTTTTATTTTACTTTCGTGTGCATATATTAGAAGTCAGTGAGGCCCAATGTTGTTTGAATCTCAGTGTTGTTCAAAACCTCTGTTCCACAGAAGAAAATCATAGCGGTCACCACTTAAAATATCTGATTGCTCAGTGGAGCCATGTAATAAGAGGTGATGGCAGTGTCAGTTAGATATAATATTCTGTTCGTTTGAGTTCAAGGATCAGCGATGTCATTTTTCCTTTAATCTGGCCAGCGGGAGAAGGAAATTGAAACCGTTTAACATGCAAGATGCATGTATGACCAGATGGGGAGTTCTGCTGCCACAGGGAGAGAACGCTCCTCTAGCGGCACTGAATGAGTATAATTACACTGGAAACACGGTGGAACGAGAAACACGGAGCCATGGGATGACATCTGTAGTGATCTGTGGGAACACACCGTTGGGGGTGTCCCATTACACATTCGGCCCTCCTAGCTTTCCTTCTTCACACATGTGACTTCAATGTTGGCTTTGTACCTGCATGTTTCAGCTCTTTTCTCCGTTGCAAATGTTTGCATTTGCGTACTAAATGGTTTCTGTACCCTTGTTGCTAGCGGTTTATATTTCAAGCCAAGTCGCTCCTAGACAAGAATTTACATCCGTTGTAATTCTGCAACTCTGCAGAACATGCCGCTTACAGGCATGACTGCTTCGTTTCCTTAGCAAAGTTCTGGTGTTGGCAAACCCAATGGAACATTAGCATAAAATATGGAGTCAAATATTTTTGAACGAAAAGTGCGAATGTAAAATATTTATTAGAGAAAGCGTTTGCAACATACACGTGCGTACATAAAGCCCAGCTATGTTTTTCATGGTGAATGTAATAAACCACAAAGGACACAGCTGTTTATTGCTGAGGGTGAAACGCCTCGTGATTATGAGAATTGATTTAGTTATGCAAATTACTGATTCAAATTAATTAGACTCAAGTTTGTGTTGGCTGAACCTGCTAAGCTGTCACAGTATACAAAGCAGTTTGCGCATGAATATCTCAAAGGCTGCAATTATGTCTGTCTCGCCGCGGCCTCTTGCTTGTCAAGGCGCTGGATTTAATTACTGCTGGATCGCGAGAGCTCCAAGCCCCGATTCGTGCGTTCCGAGTCGGAATACGCAACCTAAGCCGCCGTTCGTGGCTCGTCCATCTGTGTGGGTGTATAAATTTGAATCATAAACATGCAGCTAAAAAAGGATTAGGGAATAATTAGATTCAATCGCTTGTGTCCGCAGGAAGAAGTGTTTGTGGGGTTCAGGGGTTGCGGGGCAATCTCACTGTAGCATGACTCGCAGGAAAATGGGTCACACGGAAAGAGGAAATGGATCAGCAGTCTCCTGTCCTCTATTCTCAGATCAAAGCCCGAGTGCTCCACCACAGCTGAGATTCTGAGTGCGCCTTCATGTTTGTGCAGTTCAGATCTACCCCAACATTATGATAGCAGGGTTTTAGTCAAATCTTCAGATCACTTTGTGCTTTTCGTTGAATCAAATAAGAACTACTGAGATTCAAGTCAATTCAGTTTCAAAGTAATATTTTTTTGGTATGATTGATTTCTTTTAATTAAAAAATCAATTGTATTAATTTTTTTTAATATAAAATAAATGTATTTTGTCTTGTTCGTTTTTTTGTTCAATGTTTTTGGTTTAGTTGTTTGTTTTAAGTTTTGCATCTTTTTGTTTGTTCACTACAGATGTCCCAATAGACTATTTTGGAGTAGACGTCACAGTCACCTCACTTGCAGCTGTGCGCGCATTGTGGTGGCTGAAAAACACTGTTAACAAGTGGAGGGAATTGGGTAAAATCCATGGAATAAGAGAAAAAAATGTATTGTGCCTTTGATGACAGTATTCTATAAAAATGATTTGCATTCCGAATCTGACATCCAAAGACATTTGAAGCTAAATTCTGACAGACAGACTATAGATGAAACCCACTATGATTACTCTACTTAGAACATGATTTAAAACTTGATTTAAACTGTAGGTCTACCTAATATTCACATATGATGTTCATAGGGGACTTATTGTATTAGCTCTACAGTTACAGCATGAAACACTGTTTAAACCTATAACATTTACCCATTTTAAATCACAATTCTGAAATAATGCAAATGCAAGTTTATATCTCCTTGCTCTGACTTTATAACTCGATTTAACTCGACAATAGCGAGTTTGTCAATTGACCCTTCGCAAAGAGCTCGATTGACAATCTGACCAATCGTAATGCTGAATCTTCCATTTTGTTCGACAAAAAGAAATCAGACAGGAGAGTAGATTAACTTCAGTAGACTTAAACTTGAAGAATTGTGCAAAATTGACGTCTTTCCGCAGTTAAAGTAAAGTATGTTCTGATGTTCATTCATGTTTATTTCAAACTTTAAGTAAATATAAAAAGAGGCAATACAATGATCTGTCAGGACACATTAAAGAGCCACAAATTGATATTTTCATACCAGAAGTAACCGCTTTCTGTCTTGTCCTTCAGCGTGTTGTCAGTTTTCTCTTTGCTCTGTGGTGTATTTTTCACTGAGTAAGAACTAGGGGTGCAACGGTTCTCGGTAAAAAATCGTACCGTAAGGTTCTCCTCACATGGTTCGGCACGCACCAGGATCGCGGTTCAACTTGAATCTGACAACGCATCTGTAATATGTTTTAAATGACAACACGTAAAACAAACAGTGTTCGACTACTGTATGTTTCTGTTGATGGATGCACATTCTGGCTTCCCAATACGTTACAACAACAGCAATAAAATAAAAAACGTTGACAAACCATTCTTGTTCAATGCGAGTGCCGTATGCTTGAATATGAGCAGTCATTTGTTCCGTCATCTCCAGGGTGCTGATAGCGCTCGTGTACAGGTGAGACCTGAACAGCACACATTGCTATCTGGATTTAAACTAAACTAATTTAATCTTTGCCAGTTTCAACATTTAAGAGCCATAAGACGCAAACTTGTGTGCGCAGTGAGAAGATCGGTGTGTGCGCTCATCGGAAGCTCGCAAATCCGTGCCTTAGAACGTGCGCAAATACTAAGCTCTTTTATTGTGTTTGAATAGACAAATTTACACAATTTTATCAAAATTCCCGTCTTGGCAAGTATCCTAGCAGACATAGCCGGCTAAATGTTAAGTATCAGTGCATTCTCTTAAATTGACAGCAATTTCTTAATATTTACCAAAGAGCAACTACAAGGAAATCACTCGCTGCTCTTTATTGAATAGCTTTTGTAACTTTAATAAAGATTAAGCTTCAATTTATACTGTAAAATATGCAATGCTGTTTTACATTTGATCATTTTATTCAGTTTCTTTACCTAAAAACTAATGTTAGACCTACCCCCCCCCCCCCAAAAAAAAAAAAACGAAAAATCACTGTTTATTTTATTTGTATCTTTACTCTATTGTATTTATTTGTGCCGTTGCTTGTAGTTAGATAGATTATTCTTATTTCTTTACTTTTTAGTTTTTTTCCCTAAACATAGCACATACTGAACTGTACCAAAACCGTGATACAAACCGAACCCTGAGTAAGTTGAACCGTTGCACCCCTAGTGAGAACATGTGTAGTGTGAGAGCGCCATTGTTTCTCGGACATAGCAACAGTAACTAAGTGGGGCGGGTCTTTGTGAAGGGTCAATTCTAAGGGTAAAAAGCCAGAAGTGTGAGATAATATAAACTCATGATTCTGAGCCAAGGGGAAAATGGAGAATGATGAGTTGAAATATCTTATCAGAATTGTAAGATATAATCTCGGAATTGCGAGAATAAAGTCAGAATTTTAAAATATAAACTCAAATAAACCTTTTTTTTTAGTCTTTTATTCCATGACTTCCATAGACTGCTATTTAAAAAATATAATCATCTGCCACCAGATAGGCGCCACCCACAAAAAGTCATCACTGTTTGCATACACCGAAATGGATATATTCACAGTGTAATACTGAACCGTTCTGTATGACATCCACCATTCAATTTGCGCTTGTGATTATTGCATTATTTCGGTTTTGCGTTTATTTTATTTCTCTTCGAATTGGCTCCGTTTGTGTGCTCATAAGTATATGAGATGAGGAAACTCCTCGCCGCTTATAACGTGCATTTGAAAAAAAGCAACAGATGAAAAACATCTTCCCTTTAACTTCACAACATCAATCAAATGTTTGAAGTAACTTCCTTTTGTGATCTGCTGTGGCTTCCCATCACAGAATGAGGCTATATATATATATATATATATATATATATATATATATATATATATATATATATTTATATTTATATTTATATTTATTCTATCCACCTTTTTCTTCCCGTAAGAGTGGGCGCGTAAATTTTATGGGTCTGGCTTCCAGTCTCATCCGCGTT
>NC_133382.1:20547275-20592900 GCF_049309525.1 Garra rufa
TACTTGACGTGTGTGTTTTAATCTGTTGCTGTAGCTAAAGTTATTTTGAAGCAATGTATAAACAAACAAAAATGATTTCTGAGGGGTTTAAAACTAGATGTAGATACAGATCATTTCCAGGATCTAAAGGCATAAAATCACCTGAAAGACTGAGAAGTGCATGCTGGGTGAACAGGCGGTTAAGTGCTCCCTGAGGTAAATAGTAGGGCCTCATATTCCTCTGCTGTCTGTCAGGTATCGCCGTGATTCGGTTTTCTGTCAGTAATTCCATCTTGTGTTGATACTGAAACCACAGCTGCCCGTTGGACCCCCCTTCCAGATATCATCCTACGTACCATATCAATACCAATACACCATTACCAATGACAGGTGTCTCCTTGAGGAACTCATATTACCACAAGCGAAATTACTGCATCGCAAGAACGCTTCCTCTTATTTTATGTTGACAGTTTTGGGCTAGATTTTGTTTTAATGGGAAGTGTAGCAGTTAAAGCTCTGGATTGTAACTCAAACGTTTAAATCCCAGAAGGGGTGAATCGTATTCGTGTGAACTGCTGAGTTTCACTGTCCCTCTTCTGTCCCATTGAAGCTCAGGCTGCTCCAGGTGTGAACTGTGAGGCGTGTTAAATGAAAAGCGGCTGCTAAATGGCAAATACGTGATTAATTAAACTAAATGTAATTAGCTTTGCACCGTTTTACACATTTTATGTGTCGACTGATGTTTTGACAGTTCTTAGGAATAGACCGCTGAGAGCTGGCAGGTTAGGAAACCTGTGTAATGCAGATCAACTGTTGTACAAAAAAAAAAAAAAAAAAACCTATAAGAGCCTTACAAGAGGTTAAATAATACATGGCAGGGCATTAACGAGTGGAGAATTACGCCTGAAATGTGAAACGCTTAAAGTTACACACAGTCTGCCAACCTACGCACGATTTCTTGTGAGTTTACGGACTGTTTAAGTACCTGTTGAAGCCATGCTGTGTCACTCAGTTGGTTACGTTGCAGATTGAAACGATTTAAACGGTGTTACTGCGCAACCTGACGTCAGCTATTATCTGCTATGTTTTGTTTTTTTATGAGGTAAAACTTTGTGGTAGACTTATAGAGGATTATTGGTTCTGGTTTTACCTTGATCAAACATCTATCTGGGCTAATTTCACTCAGTGCTGAACAGGCAGGTGCCAGGTGCTGCGTCTGGGTGCACTAGGCATAAGATTAAAGGGACACCGCCGCTAACCTGTCATGAGACTGCGTACTCTGCCCTTCACGGTTCACTTCTTGTGCGCAGCACTATCAAAACATCAAATGGGCCTTCAACCTGCAGCAGCAGGCTTAGCGCAAGGCTCACTGGCCACGCAGTCCACTCAGCTGAATGTCTTGTTGGCAGATCCACCTTTCTGTCACTTCACCAATTTGTTTTTCTTTTTTCCCCTCATCAGTTGACTTGTTTTGCTTGTCAGAAAATTATCTTTTGTTTCCTTGCCTTATGTTGCAGTCCATACTTGCAATACAGAGATGCAATATAATGGCGCTTGATTGATTTCCACCTTAGACATTTGAAATCTTCAGCCCTGATTTTATAGAGAAGTATATGAGTGATAGACAAAAATGAAAATACCCCATGGTTTACTCAACCCCAAGTCATCCTAGACATATATGTCTTTCATCTTTCAGGCGAAAAAAAAAAAGAGTTATATTAATAGATGTCCTGGCTCTTCCAAGCTTTATAATAGCAGTGAATGGGTGTTGAGATTTTGAAGTCCAATAAAATGTGTCAATCTACCATCAAAAGTGCTCCACACGACTCTGGGGGGTTAATAAAGGCCTTCTGAAGTGAACCAATGCATTTGAAACTTAGAAAACATCTCTAGCTTCTGCGAACGATCATACATGTTCATGTTCCAGCGGATGACATAGGACATAGCCGTAGCATAAGCTCCGGTAAGAATATGCTAGTCTCCAGAGAACCAAGTTTTGTTTACAGCAAAGGAAAACCAGTCCCCTCTTAGTTTATATCGAAATAGTCTGACATTTGTCTTTACAAATTCTTCTTTTGTCCATCTAATTTGTAAACGTTTTTTTGTTTTGCTCTCTCTTTTGCGATTCTGTCTTTATTTTTCACCAGAGCTCCTGAAACATCACTCTCTCGTGAAACGCGTGCAACAGTTAGCAGAAGCTCGAGTTTACAGGTTATAAAGTTGTAAATATGGATATTTTTCTCTATACAAATACACAGATTTATTTCAGAAGGCCTTTTTTATCCCCTGGAGCTGTGTGGAACACTTTTGATGATGGATGGATGCACTTTATTGGACTTTAAAATCTCAACACCCGTTTACAGTCATTATAAAGCTTGGAAAGTCCAGGTAATGTTTTAATATTACTTTTTTTTACTTAGTTTTCTTCTGAAAGAAGAAAGTCATGTATGCCTAGGATGGCTTGAGGGTAAGTAAATTATGGGGTAATTTTTATTTTGGGCTAAACTATTCCTTTAAGAAAGATTTGGTTAATAAAAAAGTGCATCAATGTTTAAAAAAAAAAAAAAAGCAGCATACATGTTTTAACTTTTATAATAATAAGAAAAAGTCATGCTAAAAATTCTGTTTTGCAATTACAGAAATAAATGGCATTGCAAAATATATTAAAATAGAAAATGAATTGTAAAGATATTTCACAACATAACTAATTTTACAGTACTTTTGATCAAATAAATGTAGCCTGTGTGAACATGAGACTTATTTCAATAATTTAAAAATCTTACCAAACCCCAAACCAGTCAAAAGTTTTTGGACAGTAAGATTATTTAATTAGTAAGACATTTAATGGTTTGTTAATATTTTTTTAAGAAGTCTCTTCTACTCACCAAGCCTGCATTTTTTTTTTTATCCAAAATACAGCAACATCAGTAATATTGTGAAATGTGTTATTATATTTTCAAATGTAATTTATTCCTGTGATCAAAGCTAAATATTCAGCTTTATTTTCAGTAACATTACTCCTGTCTTCAGTCTTCGTGACCCTTCACTCTAAATTCACTCTAATATGCTGATTTGCTGTTCAAGAAACATTTATTTTTATTATTGTCATCAATATTTAAAACGGTTGAGTACATTTCTTCAGGATTCTTTGATGAAATTATAGAATTATTATTTTAGAATTTTTAGAAATTAATACTTTTATTTAGCAAGAATGCTTAAAATTGATAAAGTGATAGACATTTATAATGTTACAAAAAAAATCTATTTCAGATAAGTGCTGTTCTTCTGAACTTTCTATTCTTCAAAAAAACCTGAAAAATTTGTACTTAGCCATTTTCAACATCATAATAATAAAAATAATAATGATGATGTTTTTTGAGCAGCAAATCGGAATATTACAATCATTTCTAAAGGAATTCTACAGGTAATGCTGCTAAAAAAAATTCAGCTGTGAAATCACAGCAATAAATTAAATTTTCAAATATATTAAAATTAAAGCAAAAACAGGTATTTTAAATAAGAATATTTCACAATATTACTGTTTTTGCTGTATTTTGGATTAAATAAATGCAGGCTTGGTGAATAGAAGTGACTTCTTAAAAACATTTAAAATCTTACTGTCCAAAAATGTTTGACTGGTATGTACAGTATGTACTATTTTATTTATTTTTTATTAGTTTTTTTAGTATCTAAAAAAACACCTATTTACCAAACGTTTAGAGAGACAGGTGTGCAAAAGGCAGCACAATATGGTTGATAGTCAGAGATATCAGTTGGGAAGATCCCACGTCCGATTTTGAATGAAATACGGCATTAGTCTCTGATATAAAACTTGTTTGAACATGACAGCGCAGACAGAGTGAGAAAAACTCCAGGCAGCAAAACAAGACTTGGACATTCATCATGTCGCACAGTTGTTTAGATGCAACTTCGAAGGCTTTTATTGCCAGCCAAACACAATGCTATCTGTTAGCTCAGATACCACAGGGGATCCAGGGAAAGGCAGTTATTTTGTATGTTCTGACAGCTGAGGTAAATGACTCTATTACTACGCCTAACACCAGGTGTACAGCTCAACTTTTTGTTGCTTGACCCAGTCTGCTTTACCAACATCACCTTCATCTACAAAAAAAAAAAAAAAAAAAGGTGCTCTTCATTTTAACGTGTCTTTTTTGACAGTGTGCTTTTAGTTTCAATATTTGCTTAGCAATTCTGCTTTGGAAATGTGTATGGATGTATGGATGGACAGAGCATTTTAAGAAGGTGCCGTTGAGCACTCATGCACCCCAGCCAAGCATCATCTGGTCTTCTGTCCCATCCAATCACATTTAATCATTAGATATTTGTTTTACTTAACTTCCTTTTAGAGTTTTGGTCAACCCCCATCAAACATTCCCTCAGTGGGTTGTTTTCCCTCAGCTGTCATGAAATCTGAGCAAATTGACAACATATTTAATTTTGTGTTTGGTTTGTGTAATCCCACAACTGTAGGAAGCCAGCAACCCTAATGAATATTACAGAGGCTCTTCTGTCCCGCTAGGAAAAGCAGCAAGGAAAGGAGCTGTTGTATATGCACCGTGACCTTTGTCTGGCACTGCCTGCTGCGGTTAGCCTTGTGTCAGAATGAAGCCTGACATGGCTACCTCTGGGGGGTCGAGACTCACTCCAAGGGATGTTTAGCACCTTGGTGTTAGAAACAGGGCTTAAAGGCCACAACCCCTCAAAGAGGCCTGTATACACTTCTAGCCGCCTTTCCCTGATGTGTATCGACGATATAGCAGCAAATTTGCATAACCAACGGCTCGAAGCATTGTCGTTTAGTATCACGAGAGAGCCGTATCGCTAATATGTCACACGCTTGGGGAGACTGGAGATCTATATAAGCCTCTGAGATGTACAAGGGCAGAGGGCAAACAAGCCAGATTCCCATCAGCCATCAATCCATCAACCAATCAGCGTGTTGTAAAAGGATGTTCTAACTCAAGCAATTGTTTCTGGAAATAACTGGATGAGGAGAGTTCTTGCTCATCAGAGTTCTATTCTTGACATAAAACCTTATTTCTGCCGAAAGAATGAAATGCTCAGGGCTTATTTTAGTGTCACAGCAATACAGTAAAATCTAATTAAAAATGTTGAACTACATGTAATGTCTGTTTAAGGCTGTGAGAGAGTGGCTGTAATTGCTGTTCTTCTAACTTGCTTTGCTCGTATTTTTTGACATGTACAATTCTTCATTTATCATGCTTATTAAAAATCCTTGGAAGTAAGGCATATTGTTGAATCCATTTCTACTACACTTGAGAGGAGATTTAAAGATTTATACTATCAGAAACAAAAAGGAAAATTTTGGTTATTTTCTCTTCCCTTCCCTTCTGTTGTCACATCAGGTTGAAAGATAACTCTTGTGTTTGTTTCAGTATAACAGTTTTTTTTTTTTTTTAATGGTGGACAGTGATCATAAAGTAAAATAATTAAATGCACAATTATCTAATTTATTTATTAAGGTTTGAATTCATTTTAATTTTTCTATTCACTTTAGTTTTGTCTTTAGTCTTATTTTTATACAAAATAAAAAATGTAAAAACTATATTTATGAAATAGTAATGAAATCTGTCTGACTAAGCTAAATAATAAAAACAGCTTCAGTGCCTTGGTTAAAAAAAGGGAAAAATCTTACTTTTAAACAATGTCTGACAATTTCCATATTTTAAAAAGCACATAATTTTTCGTCATTGCATTCATCCCTACATTTTTAGTTTGAAAGTATTTGAATCTATATTTTTAAAGAAGTCTCTTCTGCTCACTAAGCTTGCATTTATTTGATCCAAAGTGCAGTTAAAACATTAAAATTGTAAAATATTTTTACTGTTTAAAATAACTATTTTCTATTTGAATATATTTTAAAATGTAATGTATTCCTGTGATTTCAAAGCTGAATTTTTAACATCGTTATTCCAGTCACGTTATTCTTCAGAAATCATTTTAATTTCTGATTTGCTGCTCAAAAAACATTTATTATGTTGAAAACATAATAATAGGTTTCCTTGATGAATGGAAAGTTTAGCAGAACAGTATTTAGCTGAAATCAACATTAAAATTGTCTTTATCATTTAATTTTGATCAATTTAAAGCATCCTTGCTAAAAAAAAAGTGTTAATTTTTATAACTTCTTTCTTAAAAATTATACTGACTTCAAGCTTTTAAATGGTATAATAGTATAAAGTTACAAAAGCTTTTTATTTCAGATAAATGCTGATCTTTGGATCGTTCTATTCATCAAAGAATCCTGAAAAATTTGCCCAACTGTTTTAAATATTGATGATAAAAATAATAATTTAAAAAATGTTCCTTAAACCGCAAATCAGCATATTAGAATGATTTCTGAATAAATAAATAACTTACAATTTAAATAAATTAATTACAATTTAAAATATTCAATTAGAAAGCAGTTATTATAGTAAAAATATTTCAAAATATTACTGCTTTTGCTGTATTTTGGATCAAATAAAATGCACGCTTGATGAGCAGAAGAGACTTCTTTAAAAACATTAAAAATCTTACTGTTCAAATACTTTTGACTCGAAGTGTATCTGTCTGTCTAAGCTAAATAAAAAGGACAAAAGAGAAAAAAGGAGACCAAATAAATCATTTAGAAGAAACTCTGTCCATCAAAGGCCCTCAGCAGAGAAAACAGTTTTACTGTCTTGGCGGGAAAAACTAGAATAATCTTTCTTTTAAAACGGCGACTGACAATTTCCATAATTTCAATTACATCAAATACCATGGTGCGGTCCGACCGAGATTGATGTAGTATAATTATACAGCACTCGTCTCCAAAGCAGTGCCCTTAACATCAATAAAAAGCCATCACAGTCTGATGAGGTAAATGGCTCTGCCTTGCAGTAAATTGCGGCCTTTACCTGCTTCTACCGATTTTCTCCAGCTTTATTGTTTGATATAATTAAAATGTAAACCAGCTCCTTCCATGGGTGGTTTCTCAAGCGATGTTCAATCACTCTTTATTGCATTGGGCCTTGGCTGTACAAAAGATTCTCGGAGGAATGCAGGGAAGATTGAATGGGTCGGCAGCCTAGCTGGGCTATTTCCTCTAATGTGCGGTGGGCTTGAAGGCTATCCAGGAGATTAATATGACTTCAGTCTTTTTGGAACAGTGACATTTATTCTTCCCCAAAGTTTCTGTTGTTTGGAGGCACTTCCTTATTTTTCCTGTTCCTATTTCTCGACTTTCCTTTTATTCCCCCTTCTCTCCTATTCTCTTGTTCACTGTCTGCTACTCTTTCACCTCCCTCTCCTTTGCCGTTCCATCCGGCTCCGCTCTATCTCATTATCTTTCTGTCTCCCTTTCTCTCTCACAGCTTCCCATTTTTAAGTTGGGAAGCTTCCAAAATCCTGCCTTTCGCAGATGCGCTACACTACAATCTGTCATTTCTGTCACAGACTCGTTTATTATACATTGTACCTCAAAAACACTGGAGCGCAATACATGACCAGAATTTGAACAGATGTGCATGGGGTATTTGGTCTCTTTCAGACAGCTACCGCATGCAAAACGCTCTGCCACTGAGGTTATGCTTTACTGTACAGTTGAACTGCAGAGAAGAAGTTTCACATGAATAAACCCCTGCATGTGCCGCTGTCTTTGTACACTGGAGATTTGATGTTCAGTGAAAAGCATGTGTATAGAGGATGTTTGTATTTGTGAGGCCCGCTTATTTCTACATCAAAACAGCTCTTCATTCTGAGATACGTGGGTAGACTGAGGCTAGTTGTCACTTTTTACTCTATTTCTAAAGGTCTGTTTATTTTTGGAAAGTCATTTTCTTTTTAGGCACTTTCATCGAAGTCTTGGCTATTAAAAGCTATTAAATATTTCAACCATTTTTGCTCAGGAAAAATGATATGATTCATTTAACAAGCATTGACCTTTATAGGGAACCTTAATGGAACCTGTCATTGAAGATGACCAAATTTAAACTGTAACATTAAACTATAAAATGTATTTGAGATGCTTTTGAACTTACAGACAAAACCACTGCTAGAGAAAGCGAGAATTTGTGCAGCTGCACTTTCCATCTTCTAGATAGCAAGATATAATCTTGTGAACATTCCCATGTGACTACTAACCCTGGTCTCTCCTATCTAATCTATCGTACAAGTGATACTCTAGTATTCGCAATGAACCTGCCATATTTGACATTGCGAGCTATTCCTGATGGCTCTTCTCTCCTTATCAGGAGCCGCTACTGCAGTAACATTGAATACGGTAATTATTTTGTCGCTCTAGTGAATATGACTCACTTAGCCAGGGAAAGTAGAGTTCTAGAGCTGAGCAATAGAATAATGACTCAGCCGAGACCATCGGCGTTCAAGAATGTAGTGTTTATCGGTCAAGGTTAAGAGAAATTAGACATCTGTTTGCATTATGCGAGTTTGTGGCAGTAAAACCCTTCACACGAAATTGAAAATTATGATTGTTGTTGTTTAGCTTTAAACAGCGAATGGCATTCACAGACACGTTTAAGGACGTTTTCAGCTTAATACAGTCTTTCTGGTAAATGCTAGTAAACATTAGTGGTCAGCCAGTATGAATTGTTGGATGGCTGATATTGATTTCCAGACTAGTTTAATGGCAGCAAGAAAGATGTACAGAAATGATCAGTTTTTATTATAAAGTATATGTTTACATATTCATATGTTGGTTATATTTAATTATATGTTTGTATATTAATTATATGGTTATATTTAATTATGTATATACCCTAATAGAAGTAGAAGCATATTTCATAAATTTAATTGTATTCTGAATCACAGTTTAAAAAAAAACGTAAATGAGATATTTGAAAAAGATTATTTGCAACGGTCGCTTTTGTCCAGTGTAGACAGACTTTAGATGTTGTGGCGCGACAACTGTCGCGTCCAGTGTAGACACGGTGTAAGGTGATTGAAACCCTGGTTGTCCAGATAAAGGCCACAGGGATGACACTTTCAGCCATTGCCAGAGAAGTCTTGAATATTGCAGCTTTGCCATGTCACTAAACTCACACAAGTCCCCCAAGGAGGCTGGTTGTCCACGTAAGACAAATGCACGAGAAGACATAATGCAGAGACTCTCCATTGGGAATGGGTTCAGAGGTGGTCTGAGCAGAGTTTGTTTGTGGGTCCATTTGTGGTTTGATTTCCTCGTGATTTGTAAAAGCAATGAGGTCCCGGTAAGCTTTGGACGAACATAACAATAATATGCTTGAGGTTGAACTAAGCAGTTTAGTATTTCTATATACACATGTATTTGAATGCATGAATTAATAGCGAAGTTAAAAGAAAGAAACATTTTAATACTATCTTATCTGAGGAAAAAAAAAAACCAAGTCGAATTAACTTTATGCATAATATTCCCTTTTAATTTTAAAATTGACTGAAATGCATTGTTAAAGCTGTGCAAATGTCTTGTCTCACCCCCTTCCCTGTCTTCTACTTCTTCCTAATTTTCCAGTAGGTCAGACTCCAGCATTTCACTGCTGCACAGAAAGCTGGAGTCTGTGTTCTTATAAAGTTGTTGTGTGAACAAGAAAGGGCCTGCGATCACTTAAGTGCTGAAAAGGATCAAGAAAAAACTGGGTTCTCTTTTGAGACACCAAAAGGACTGAGGTCACTTTCCGCTAGTTCCCTTTCTGGACCACTTTAAATGAACTGGGTTTGGTTCCTTTAAAACAAACTATATGTGACCCTGGACCACAAAACCAGTCACAAGGGTTAATTTTTTAAATTGAGATTTATGCATCATCTGAAATTTTTAAAAATAAGCAATAGTTGGCAGAGATACAACTATTTGAAAATCTGGAATCTGAGGGTGCAAAAAAATCTAAATATTGAGAAAATCACCCTTTTAAAGTTGTCCAAATGAAGTTCTTAGCAATGCATATTACTAATCAAAAATTAAATTTTGATATTTATGTTGGGAAATGTACAAAATATCTTCATGGAACATGATCTTTACTTAAGTTCCTCATGATTTTTGGCATAAAAGAAAAAAATATAATTTTGACCCATACAATGTATTTTTGGCTATTGCTACACATATACCTGTGCTACTCATGACTGGTTTTGTGTGCCAGGGTCACATATGTGAAAACACACCCATGGTTTTGAGGATGTTTTCTGCAGCAGGATTTGGGCCTACATGGCAGGGAGAATGCAAATGTTTATCAAAACCTCCTTCAGCAACTTGAGTGCGTCTTCCTTTCCTGCAAGCATCTCCCAATCAGCCTGCAATTTTTATGCAGGACAATGCCCACGTTACACTGCAAAACAGGTAAAGCTAAGAACACTGAAATAGTGAAATGTCAGGCCCAAGTCATTCAAAGCAAGGGTCTCTACACTTACTACTAATTTCTGACAGCTGTAACTCACAAAATTTTAGTCCTAATCTTCTTTTGTGCTACAATGGTTACAGTTTTCTTTAATTTTGATCACTGTGTTTTCTACAAAATATTTTTTTTTTCCCTCTGGTTATTTTGTAAAGCATTTAAGTAGAACAGTGGTATACCTGCAGCTAATATTCCTTCAAAAAAGAAAAATGAAGTATGTATAGATTTATAGAGTGTAGATTTTGTTCTTTATGTCACCACACTGGTGGAACCTTTCAGAAACTGCAGTTCTTGGAAGAGCTTAAAAATAGATGGAGGTGTTTAATTAATGTATTGGAAGTATTATGTTGTACATCAAGTACACCATACACAATTAGCACCTCCTGGTTCTCCAGAGGGTTTTGGCAACCTAAAGAACTGCAAATAACTGTCAAGTATTATTGCTGACATATTGCAAGATGGTATTGTCAGAATGAATCAGAAGAGGTCTAGTTCATACTTTCGTTTAGTTATTTTCAGTTTTTAGTTCAGTTCATTCACTAGACTGAGATATAGGAGAGGTGGGTTTGGGTGATTGCGTTTCTGGATGTTTCACCAGTCTTCATAAAGCAGCATCACTGTCTGCCAAACCACGTTACATCAAACAAACCTTCGACTGTGCTCCATTTATCCCAGGTCTCTCGCTCCATATGGCTGCCTGCTCTGAAATATCAGAAGCACTTTTTTTGGATCTGACAGAGAACGTACATACAGTACAGTAGATGTGCGTCACCCATATGCTTCTCAAAATGTGAGGAAATCTGGTGCTGTTTATATTAAAGCATTCCATGTGGCTTTGACTTTTGTCTTTTTTTTTTATCTGAAAGTTTTACAAAACAGAAAAGTTCAGTTTTATTAATTATGCCACTGGATAACATTAGCCATACTCATATTGACAAAACTGTATTCTGTAGTTCTTAGCAATAAGCATAAATCCCCCAAGTCTTATTGGCAACATTGACAAATTCTAGCAGTTTACTTTTTCTAATGATTGTCTCAGGTCTTACTGTGCAAGATTCATCAGTACACATTATTCTACTTCCTTACATTGTACTTTCTTTGTTCTGCTGATGTAACCAAGGATGTACAAGTGGAGGAAGACCTGCCCTAAGTTATTTCTAGCTGTGTATTTCGCTTGACTCAGAAATTTGCATTAGAGAAGTGGAATGTGTTGGGAATGCTGTTTCATGTTGTCTTTAAGTGCTGGTTCATTGTCCTAACGCCCTCCAATCCTCCTCAGCGACTGAAATCAGAGGCAACGAGCACACCCTGCAGGACCCCTGTGCATTGTTGGGAGACTCAAATCCCCAGGCTTTGGATTATCTACGTGCTTAAACTGATTCAGGATCAGGGGATGCTAGTCACAGCTCACTAATCTCCCTGTGTAGGGTCAGAGGAAAGCTCTCTGGAGTCAGTGAGCCAGCACTGTTTGGACTCCGCTGAGGGCTATTAATTCCCTTTCTTGCCACAAGCCTCTCTGTCAGGAATCGATTGTGCTGAGAAATTGACAGTGGAGGCTCCTCTACTCTGCCTGGCTTTCTCTTTTTCTCCTCTTGCTAATGTCTGCGTCTTCCTCACGCTCTCTATCCCTTACTATTACTTATCACTCTTTTTTTTTCAACTGTGCCACTCCTTTTTCTCTTTGTCTTTGTTTCTCCCTCTTTAATTGGCATCTTTGAGGTAGTTGTTAGACGCATTGTATGTTGGTTTGATCAAATCCAGTGTTTGTGGTATACACTGACTTTTAGGGAGTTGATTATTAGTCTCTGTAGGGCGCAAGCTGAGGTCTATCTCCTGCAATGCAAATTGTTTTATGGGGCTGTTAACACTGTTAGCTAAACGTCAGTTATTTAAATGTTTTAAGCAAAACACAAAACAACACATTTGATGCCTAAAACTCTATTTAGGCAACTTATTTTAGCATATTGTATTTAGCATATTTTATTGATGTACTGCCTATTGCTGATCCCACTGACATATCAAAAGTTTGGGGTCAGTGAGAATTTTATTTGATAATTTTTATTAGTAGTATTAGGTATTCATTCATTCAAGTAATTATTTTTAAACACTTTTATTCAACAAAGAATTCTAAAAAAAAATGATCACAGTCTCAACAAGAAATATTAAGGACCACAACTGTTTTTAACATTGATAATAAAATGATTTTTTATTTTGTGTTACTTAAACACTTTTCATCAAAGAATTCTATAAAATTATCAGTCTAAACAAAAATATTAAGCAGCGCAACTGCTTTCAACATTGAAAATAATAGTATTTTCATTTTATTTAAACACTTTTATTCATCAAATAATTCTAAAAAATCATCAGTCTCAACAAAAAATATTAAGCAGCACAACTTTCAACATTGATAATAGGATTATTTATTTATTTAAACACATTTATTAATTAAAGAACTCTATAAAAATGATCACAGTCTCCACAAAAATATTAAACAGGGTAACTGCTTTTAACGTTGATAATAATAGGATTTTGATTTGATTTATTTAAACACTTTTCATCAAAGAATTCTATAAAATTACCACATTCTCAACAAAAATATTAAGCAGCACAACTGCTTTCAACATTGATAATAATGGGATATATTTATTTATTTATTTAAACACTTTTATTAGTCAAAGAATTCTATAAAAATGATCAGTTGCCACAAAAATATTAAGCAACACAACTGCTCTCAACATTGATAATAATAGGATTTTTATTTTATTTTATTTGAACACTTTTATTCATTAAATAATTATATAAAAAATGATCACAGTCTCAACTAAAATGTACAATATTACTGTTTGCATGGTATTGTTATTCAAATTAAAAATTAACTTGTTAAATAAGACTAACATTGATACAAATGTAAAACAAATTGTTGTTTTGTAGTTATTGATAAAGTTAGCTTTTTAATAAATTACTTAAAACAAACAAACAAGTATTTTTTTTATTTACTTATCAATCAATCAATCATTTTCTTTGTTTTTATACTAGTTTGGATAACAGGTTCATGCTGTACAAATCAATCTGTAATAGCACAATGTACTGTATTAATATTATAGAATTTTCTGTAATTATTTTTTCTGTATTTATCTATGTATTTGTGGGATTTGACAGCCCCCCACACAATCCATTTTTCCCACTGTAGATAACATCGCAGTGGCTTTTAGCTGGTTAGCATGGCTCTGTTAGCATCTTCTGGTGGGTGACACAACCACACTATCTGACTGCATAAAGTGTCTTTCTCCTTTGACAGCCATTCAAAATTATTTATGTATTCTGATAGAGGCACGTATTCTTCCCTTCCTCTGTCTCGCTGTATCAGAGCACACGCAATAAGAGAGGCACGTGGCATGGGCTGCATGAGAACACTCACGTGTTTTCATGTCCATAGCTGAAGTTCTGTTTCCTCCTGTGCAGCCTTTACAGAGAGTGCCTTAAGAGGAAACATGAATGGAGCTCTCATAAAAGTCCTTCATACGCTGAGAAAAAAGGAAATATGGAGTACACACGATCACACGTGTGTGCACGCATGAACCCACACACTTGGACTCCGATGGAGAAGAAATGCAACGGCGGTCTGAGAAACCAAGTGTGACAAGTGAAATTAGGACATGAAGTTTGCATCAAAGCACAGCTGAACAAAGCCTGGGTCTTGCAGCCAAAGTGTCCTTCACCTCTTCAAGTCAGTGCGGAAAGCGCCAGAGGCCACTGTTAGTGTACGCTTTGATCTTCTACCACTCCAAACTTTGTCCTTAGTGACAATAATAATGATGTTTGGTAAAAAAATACTTTTTTCAGAAGATCTTTCATGTGTTAGTATTGACCCGAAGCAGTGTACTGTATCAAAAAACAAACAAACAACCGGCTAAATCAATGTAAGCTTTGTTATAATCCAGTCCAAGTTTACCCAAAAATAAACCTAAGGAGTAATGCACTACTGTAAGAATGGATAGCGTGTGCTGTTTAAGCACTACATTTACTGCAGGAGTTATGCAAATCAGGTATCAGAACAGACGTTGCCAAAAAACCTGTGTTGAATGCAGTTTCCACAACTTGGTTTCCCATCTTACAGACCAGTTCTGTAAATGCAGAATTTGGATTTATGTGCTGTTAGAATGCTTTTCTTCATCATATGATAATTTTTAATGAATGACTGATCTTTAGACAGTGTACACAAGCATCTCTGTAAGGCTGTGCATACAGAATACATATTGGCTGGTCAGATTGAACTATAAGTGGGAAGTGACTAATATTTCTTTCAAGTGGAGTCAGACATACCTTAATTATAATTTATATTCAAATAAATGACCGGGCGAAAATCATTTTTACCAGTGGGAAACTTCTCAGTGGCACCTGAGTAATTGAGTTGAAGTAGCATTTTTTTATGTCTGCATCAGAATAATTAGAATAAAGTGAATAGAATAGTTTTAAAGTGTTTTTTTACAGTAATATCAGGGTTTTTTAATACTTTATAAATCCAAAGACATCCAAATATGAGTGGAAATTAGGGTGGCCCTTATTGGGGGCGTCATTTTTATTTTTTTGGAAATGTTAACCTCTCACCCCCTTATTTGTTTTTCCAGTTGAAGTATGTACACTGTAAAAAAAAAATAATAATTATACCGTAGCAACGTGTTTAGTTTTATGGTTCTCACTTAAATTTACAGGTAAATACCGTAATTTCATTAGCTGATTTAATGGTAATGTTCTAACCCATTGAAGTACTGAAATCTGTTTTGTACCTTTGTAATACACTGATAACCACCAAAAGCAGGTAGTAATGAGAAAGTCAAATAATGAACTAAAGCCCATCACAAGCATTTTGAATATGAACACATATAGAAGGTGCACAGTGTCATTCACACAAACACTAAACACCATCACCATCAACACATAAAACTGAAAAAGTGCAATAATTAAGGAATAATTGACGACGGTCCATTGAATTCTTAGAAAATAATGCACACCTGAGGTGGTGATGCGGCCACGACGCGAAGCAGACCGCTTATACTACGGTTAACACACCTCAAGACATCTATCAGATGATATATTTCAAGACATTAGTCCAGTTTTTGTCCTTAAAGCGCTGTTGTGAGTAGGATTAATTTCTTACGCAGCTCATCCAACACCTTAGTTGCTAATTCCAAAACGTCATTTTAGACCTAGTAACGACACTTGAGCCATTTATGGCAAACTAATGCAGTTAATAATGAAGTTTAGACAGACCGACTGACAGGCAGATAGAGAGGGGGGGAGAGATTAAGCTTGTGAATTACGTCTCTTAAGACTGTGCTTCTCTCAAAAGTGATTGGCAGCATCGTCTCTACTAATAGTGAAACTTTAAGTTCATTTTCTTTAAGACCACGCCGTTGTCACCTCGCTTGTGAGAAATGTCATGTAGTTTTTAAGATGTTAATCGTCAGAACAGCCCTAATGTGTGGCCGTCTGTAAGGGAGAGAGAATGTATGTGCTTTCCGTACATAATAAAATGTAATATTGTGGCAAAAACATGGAAATAATCTGTCTTTTTATCCTGTTGTTTACTGTATTTATTTGTTTGGCCAGTGTCATTGTGGGTTTTGGTTATTTTGCTGTTTTGGGCTGTAAGGACATTTGAAATAACTGAAATCGTATCGTGAAGTGATATAGACATGTAATGCAGTCAAGTGCTGCCTGGAACTACGTTCGCCATGCGTTTCTCTGAAAATAATGCACACCATTAGAACATTCGTCAGCCAATCAGATTCAAGCATTTGTTGTCTGTAGTATAAACATTATTTACCAACATTAGATGTAACATACAACTCTAATGTACAAAACTGATAAGAAAAAACTAAAAAGAGAGTTATTTTAACAAAAAAACTGGCAATGTCAATTTATGGTTAATCACTGTAAATTTTACGTTCTTTTGCACTTCCAAAAATGGTATACTACCATAAAATGACAATGTCCAATACAGTTTTTCACCATATATAGTAACATTAACCATTTAAAAGGTTTTTACCTTAGCTTTTTTACAGTTTTTTTACCGTTAAGTTCACAGTCTTTGTTTAGAGTGTAATGTATGCAAAATTCCATTCAAATAATTAGTCGTTTAGGGTACGATCAACAGTGTATATTTTTATCAACAGATACTTCAAGAGCTGGTTGGTAATATTAGCTAAGTTTTTGTTCACTGATAAAATTTTGACTGTTTCTGATATCAGATGAGGGGCAGTTCTGGCCTAATGGTTAGAAAGTCAGACTTGTAATCTGAAGGTCATGGGTTCGAGTCTCGTTATCAGCAGAAATTGTAGGTGGGGGAGTGAATGTGTCTCTTACACCTTCAATATCAAGACTTATTGACTTAAGTATCATTATTACGACTTAAGTAATCACGATTATGCAGATTGTCAGAGAGCAACAAAATCTGTTTCCAGTTTCTGCAGCTGAATTACACATTGAATTGTCATCACAGTCTACAGTGCCTTGCAAATATGTGACCCTGGACCACAAAACCAGTCATAAGGTTAAATTTGACAAAACTGAGATGTATGCATCATATGAAAGCTCAATAAATAAGCTTTCTATTGATGTATGGTTTGTTAGGATTGGACAATATTTGGCCGAGATACATCTATTTGAAAATCTGGAATCTGAGTGTGCAAAAAAATCTAAATACTGAGAAAATCTACTTTAAAGTTCTCCAAATTAGGTTCTTAACAATGCATATTACTAATCAAAAATTACATTTTGATAAATTTATAGTAAGAATTTTACAAAAAATCTTCATGGAACATGATCTTTACTTAATTTCCTAATGATTTTTGGCATAAGAGAAAAATCAAGAATTTTGACCCTTACAATGTATTATAATATGGCTATTGCTACAAATATACCCCAGCGACTTAAGACTGGTTTTGTGGTCCAGGGTCACATATATTCATACTCCTTAATTTTTTCAATTTTTTCAGCCTTATGTTAAACTGCTTTAAATATTTTTTTTTTCCTCATCAATCTACACTCCATACACTATATTGACAAAGTAAAAACAGAATTGTCACAACTTCATAAATTTAATTTTAAAAAAGTACATTGCATACTGTAAGTATTCATACCATTAAGTACCTAGCTGAAGCACCTTTACAGCCTCAATTTTTTTTTTTTTTTTTTTTTTTTTGGTATGATGCGACAAGCTTTGCACATCAGCATTATTATCTAACATTCTTCGCGTCACCTTGTCACCTCTCTACCTCTATCAGGTTGGATGGGGCAGACACACACTTTATCCAGAAATGTTTGATTGGGTTCAAGCCCAGACTCTGGCTGGGCCACTCAAGGGCGTTCACAGAGTTGTCTGTAAGCCGCTTTTGCTGTGTACTTAAGGTCACAGTCCTCTTGGAAGGTGAACTTTCTGAATTGAATTAAATTTTAGGTTAACTTCTCTCGAAGTGTAGTAGCTAGTGTACAAGCGATATGAATGCTCCTGAGCTCAATTTCAACTGTCCCAGATAAGGATATGAATACTTATGCAATGTAATCATTTAAGTTTTTTTTTTGTAATACATTTGCTAAGATGTTAAAACTTTTTTTTGCTTTGCTATTATGGTGAATGGAGTGTGGAAAAATGTGTGGAGATGTGGGGGAAAAAAGTAATTTAAAGCAGTTTAACATAAGGCAGAAACATAACAAAATGTGGAAAAAAATAAAATATGAATACTTTCGCAAGACACTGTAGATCAGATCCATTTTTACAAAAATGTGTTCTCATCCACAGCATTGTAATGTATTCTTTTTTTTTTTAAGATTTTATTTTAGCCATTTATTTATGCCTTTATTTCGAAAAGAGAGTGAGTAAACAGTCAGCGAAGTGGGAGAGAGAGGGACAGAATCAGGTCCTGGAGCCGGGACTCGAACTCAGAAGTCAACGTGTTGTCCACGAGGCTATCAGCGCCAATGTAATTTAACATTTTAGGACAAACATCACTGTTCTGTGTTCTCATTTTTAACCTAATTCACAGTTTACTAATGGTTTTGTGGAATTATTAATTACATGCTGTTATGGTCATTAAGACAGAATTTCAACTTTGTTGAGCACACCCCAAACAAAGTCCAATCTCAGCAAAATTTGGTTTGTTTTAGGGCTGTGCAATTAATCGCAATCGCAAAAAAAAAACGCGATTTAAGCACATGCGATTTCTAAACCGCATAAGGCTGCGATTTTATCTATTCCCCCCCCCCCCCCCCCAACGGCACCCCCCGCCCCCCTTGAACGTCAAGTTCATTTTATTTTCAATATAGCGCCAGATCACAATAGAAGTCATTTAAGGTTATCTTTCCTATAGAACAGGTCTACACATTGTTCTCTTATTAAACAAACTAAACTACCTTATGTTATTTATCTTATTTACACAAAGGCATGCAATTTCTGTCTCTACATGGTCGCGCGTTTACAATGTCTCCCCCGCGAAAACATGGACTGGATCGCGGACTCCATTCATAAAAACCTAATTTACTATAGCGCGGAATGCCACGGAATTCGTCGATTTTTGGATTGATAAATCAAAAGTTGGTCTGTCACTTAATTCAAATCATGATATTGACTAGTGTCTGTGAAAACTGAAATGCAAAAAGACCGTTTTAATATGAATCCTGCATGTTCTGTATGTATGAATGGCAGAGACGCGTTTTATTTTTCTACTAGACGCATACTGAAGCACACGTGACGCTCCCGTTAATTTTTGGCATTTGCATCTCACATGAACAGATAAACTCAATCTCCAAAGCTGCTGCGAGTTTCACTTTTACCGTTTCATTTGAGAAAACTAGCATCATATTATACTGTACTGCGTACACACAGAAACTTCACGGCAACCTGTCAAAATAAAAGTATGGTTTAACATGAAACAGAACAATATTAGTCTTGTATTAAGTTTGTACAGTATAATGTAGGTGTTTATATATTCCTATTTAAATAATTTACATAGAACAATATATGATAAAAAAAATAAATATTACAACAAGATTAACCACTTAATTATTATTTAAACGTTTTAAACTGAACATAATTTTTCCTCCATGTATTGATTTTAACAGTAAACCTCTGTTTGTTTGCCAAAAATTAAAAGGGTTTATTTTTCATTTGATTAAAAATAAATAAATGTTTATGCTTTTTGATTATCAGAAAAATTAAAACACATAAGAATTTCTAAAAAAGTTTGTTTCCATTTCTCATTAAGGAGAGTTGACTGGGAGGATGAGAGCAGAAGATTTTAAAAGTCCAAAAATAAGGGACACCCCAGTGGATATCCTTTCTAAAATAAAAAAAAAAGTATATTTTTGTGTAAGAAAATATTTGTGAGCAAAATATTAAACACGATGTTCTAGAGACATCATGTTATTTCCTCATTTATATTGTCACAAGACACAACAAAATAATAAAATATTTACTTTGATATGTTGACAGTGTATCTTAATGTCAACATATCATATATAATGTAATCCTTTAAAATTATTATAGTAAATTATAATAGTTATATAATAGTTTTTCGCAGTTTGCTTTTCAGAGTTCCTCTGAAACCCTCCACCTCCGCAATCCACCTGTATAGATCTGTTATGGGTTATTTTATGTGCTTTTAGGAACTGTTCACTGAAAGGCATCACAGCAAAAACACCCTTTTTTAAGAATGTAAGCTGAACACAGTCATGCAGACAAATGTTCTAACTGTATGCTTTTTTTTGACATGGTTTGTCTACCTCTGTAATTTGTTTTCATCTTGAATGCATTGCAATCCATAATAACGGCTGCCCAACTTGAAGTGCACTTAAAAGCGTATATGACAGGTTTTTGAGCTGAAATACTTTGTGCTAAAGTGCTGCTGTTTAGCAAATTCAGGCTAAGCATCTTATCAAATCCTAACTATAGTGCTGATGCACATGAGACCTTCTGAAAGTTTTTAGAAAGTAACGGTGCAATGGACGTGCTTCAGTTTCTGGAAAAAGCTTTGAGTTGTTAAAATGTGTAAAACTGTGTTGGTGTATGGAGTGTTATCTTTGTTTTCCACCACTTTGTATTCCTGTGCTTATTGAACTTGCGTGTCTCTCGCTCAGATATGCCTTCGTTGGCATGCTGAAGAAAACAGGGTTAAGTTTAGACATAAACACTCCAGCATCTAAATGGAATTGCCAGCTCCCATTACCTGGAAACATATACCTCTTACACCTTCCCTTGATGGAGTCTGGTAATACATGCTACTGGAGCACTTTAGAGAGTGTGTTTGTGAGCAGAGAAAGTGTTTTATTGCACGCATACTTTCAATGTCTCTTGTTATCTCTAATATGCATGACCTTGATGTGGAAAAGAGAAACAAAAGATAGCAGCAGGTCCTCCTTATATTCTTTACTAGCCACTTATGGTTGAAATATGAATAATAGTTTTGTGTTTCTTCTCTTGTTATCTGCTAAGTATGCTACATGTCTCACTCACGTTCCATCAGATAATCTTTGAAACAGGAGAGCATGTGATGTGATGGCCGATATTGGGTGCTTTTGAAGCTGTTGTTTGCTATGCAATATCTTTGCTTGTTAAGTGGCTCTCCTCAGCAAAACTGTAATGTAAACCTTTTCAGGCCACTCGCCACAAATGTTGTGGCTTTACGAATTGCAGCAATACGAGCCTCAAAGTGCATTCTTGATAGCTTTTATCTAAGTTTGGACTAAGTGCTTAGTGATCAAGCCAGATATGGACATTTTGAATCTAGACCAGGAACGTCTAGTAGAATTAGAAAAAAGAAATCGAAATTAAAATTCATCAATCTGCTCATAAACTCAATTTTAAGACATAGTTTTTTTTCCCTCCATAAACATCAGTCTAGTTCTGCAAAACATTTCTTCAAGGCAGTCACCTTGGTCAGATTTATATGAACACTGTGGATAGAGGGATTGAGGATGATAGATTGAGGATACATGAATGAAAGGCAGGCATTGAGAAAGAAAGAAAGAAAGATTGAATTGGTAGTAAATTGGCCTTTTGTTCGACTAAAAGCTTTGACCTTTGAGCCTTCATTGGCAGACTGATCTGTTGACACTGCTGATAGGTTGCAATCATACCAGGAGTGTCCCAGAAATAGCACCGTTGTTGTACTGTATGTCTGTGCGGTGACCGTTCTCCGCCATTAAATCGTGCTAAAGGTTGAAATGTGAACTTCACTGTCCCATACAGATGACCCAGCAATGCTATTAAAAAAGCCTTGTTTATGGGGCAAAGTTTATTATCTGTTAGATTTCCCAACACAGCTGGTAAAGGAAAGACTTCATTAAACAGGTGATAAATGCTGTCACATACATGTGCATTGATTTCGGAATTCTACAGTAAGCTTAAAGGGATAGTTCACTTACAAAGGAAAAAAACTGTTATTAATTACTCACCCTTGTGTTGTTCAAAACTCGTAAGACTATCGTTCATCTTCGGAACACAAATTAAGATGTTTTTGATGAAATCCCAGAACTTTCTGACCCTGTGTAGACAGCAATGCAAATGAAACATTCAAGGCCCAGAAAGGTAAGGACATTAGGGCTGTCACGATTCATCAATTCAATTAGAGTGAACAATTTTTAAAAAAATCCTCGATTGCATTTTGCCAGTGTTGAGTAACCTGCAAAATACAGAACGTGGCACATTTAATATTTCCGTTACATTTTAAAAGCATCTTCAATTAATTGATTTTATGAAATATATATTTATATAAATATTTCTGGTAAACACTCCTTATAAAATAATGTTTTTGTTTTGAAGGGTTGCTGTGAAGACCTTCAAGTTTTTGTTTGAAGATAGTTTTCTTGAAAAGAAAAGGTAAAATGCTCATGAACTGACTCTAAGTGCAGTTCTAGACTTGCATAAAAGTATTCATTATTTTTTTCTTTTTTCATTTGTATCTTTTTTTTTTTCATGTTGTATTGCTGTCTTTAAATTAATCACTAATATAAAGTTTTGGACCCAGTCATAATCGTGTTAAATAATCGTGTTTACAATATTGACTAAAATAATCGTGATTATGATTTTTGCCATAATCGAGCAGCCCTACAATAAATTATTTTTATGAATGGATTCTGCTATTCAGTCCAAATTTTCTGTACCACGGAAATCATAGGGCCCCCTATAATTATTCGATTAATCACCAGAATAATCGACCGATTACTCGATTACCAAAATAATCATTAGTGACGGCCCTAAAGGACATCAATAAAACAGTCCATGTGACATCAGTGCTTTGACCTTCATTTTATAAAGCTACGAGAATACTTTTTGTGTGCAAAGTAAACAAAAATAACGACTTTATTCAACAATTTCTGGTTTCAATCTCCTGTGTCAGTCAATGCACGTTCATGAGAGTACCATGACCTTTCATTGTGGTCTAATAAGGGTAATCTGTGTTCCGACAATAAATGTAGGTCTTGTGGGTTTGAAATGACATAAGGGCAAGTAATAAATTACAGAATTTTTATTTTTGGATGAACTATTCTTTTAATGCAGTTTTTGTTCAATGTTTCAATGTATTCTGTGTTCCTTTAGGCCAGTGCAGATTTTTATTTGTTGTTTTTTATTTATTTTCTAAAGAGAAAATGCTCATTCATGGTCAAATGACTGTATTGTTGTAAAGTAATAATAGTTCAAAAGAGTAAACCAAGTAGAAAAATTTGCTTGAATGACCAGGCATTTTGTGAGCCAGTGGCAAATAACTGCTTTCTGTCTTTCTCATTATCAAAAATTATTGCTTTTGTTAAAGCTGTGAAGCCATCTATTACTGGAGAAAATGTTGAAAATTGTGAAGAGGAATAGGGCTGTTAGCTGACTGAGTCACTTCATGTTTAACGCCGTAGATTCGGAGCCCTAATATTTCTGATAATCAGAATTACTGAAATGTTTTTGTATATATGTTTATATGGTACACACATACCTGAACATACATTTCAGTAATCATTTAAAACACACACACACTTTTTTTTTAACACGTGTCTGTACATTTGTGAAAGAAAATAGAAGAAAACGTCTTTCAGTTTTTCTATTTGTATTTCCTCTTATATTCTTTGTAAAGGGGAGGTGAACGGTTCTTTCTGAATGGACAGTAATTAATGTGGCAAGTGCTCTCTTAAACCTCCTAGAGAATGAAGTAGATCTCTCTAGCCTGGTTGTACTCAGAGGAACCCACACACGGCTTTGTTTGCAGCCCTGAGTCCAAGGCCGTGAGCACCAAGTACTGACTATTAACCCAGCCATTTCCGTGAGACTGAAAGCATACAGAAATAAGAAGCTGCTTAGATTGTAAAGCTGAGCATCATAATGTTCATTGCCATTGTCAGTTGGAAATGCTCATATCCGATTGGCTCCTTGTATATGGGCACATGCAATGACATTGATGTTTTGTTTTTTTTTTCTTGAGTTGACACTCGACCTCAAACAGCAAGCTGAAGGATATGAGGTTGTCCCGGCTTTGATGCTTGACTATATTGACAGAAAGAATATTGCAGCTCAGTTTGTTCTACTCCTCAGTATATATAACTGTTCACATCAAAGGAAGCGCACAGGGTCGGATGATGAAACCGCTGTGTCAGAGGAGACGTGAAGCCATCTCATTCCATTGTGTTTACTTTGGAGAGGTGCATTTCTGTCCTCTCGTCGGTCTCATTGCTTCTCCTTGCATTGTTTATGGCATGTTATTAGTGGCACTCACGGGTTGAATGACAGCTGAGTGAAGCCAGCTCAAACACTGTTTTAGTATTGATGGAGATGCCAGGCAGCCAGTGTAAACTGACACTCGGACCAGCCCGGGAGAGACGAAGAGCGAGGAAGAATTGACGTGCACGGTGGGTTAGACTATGTTAACAGCTTTACTTGTCTGATTTATGGAAGCTAGCCTTCTAGTTCTTCAGAGACCGTGAGGTTAGATTGAGTGGTCGAGGTGTCCTGAAATTGCTAGAGGAATGGCTCTGTTTGTACCTCTGGTGAAGGGGAGAATTATAAAACAATAATGGTTTTTACAGAGGTTCTCAGTGTGTACTAAAGTCTGGTGAACAGTCTGCTCCCCCTTTGGATCCCATTAGTCTGTCCTCCCACAAAACAAACCTCAGCCCTGCAAGCCCACATAAAGAAATGTGTAAAGAGGCTTGTGAACGGGCTTTGTAAATGTTTCAGGATGTCTGGCTATTAGGGCTGAAACTGTTCCCGTAAAAAAATTGGAACTGCATGGTTCATCGCCCACGCTTCTGTATGCATTTGTGACACGGTTCATCTCTATGTCCAAGGATGCCTCTGAAAATATACATTTTAAATGTGTTGGAATTGTAAGCTGCCCATTTTCAGTTATTACCATACTTGGCTGTATAGGTCAAACTGCAAACGGATGTACAAGGATGCGAATAAAAGTGTAATTGATGCAGTCATGTGCTTTGATAGTAACAGTGACAGTGCTAGTCAGACCCACAAGACAGAAGTACTGCACTCAACAAATAATTGCCTGTGTTGTTGCATTAACAACAGAAATGGTTTCTCCTGAAATAAATGAGCCATCCTCTTTCAAAAGCTTGTTTATTAGTGATTAACCTAGATGGTAAACAAATCATACACTAATGATTGAGCTAGTGTATATAATATATACTATGTATACATCACTGATTTGCTCCTTTCTTTGTGTAGAAACTTCTCAAAGATGATCTAGAGAAATGGGATGCACCTGAGCGAAGTGTCATAAATGTGAAATGTCACAGGATTTTAAGTTACTTTGTAATACTTTGTCATTATGGGGTATAATACGAAGCCTGTTCCCGCCACTGAATAAAAAATAAAAATTGGGACTTTTTATCTTACAATTGACTTTTTTTTCCTTGCAATTGTGAGTTTACAACTCACAAATCTGACTTTTTTTTCTCCGAATTGTGGGATATAAACTCATAATTCTAGCTTTTTTCTCCAAATTGCAAGTTGAGTCAGAATTGTGAGATGATAACTCTCAATTCTGAGAACATATCAGTCTTTTTTTCCCCTGAGAATTGGACTTTATAACTCACAATTGTGAGTTTATATTTCACAATTCTGAGAAAAGGTCAGAATTGCAAGACACAAACTCCCATTTGTGAGGACAAAAAGTCCGAATTTTTTTCAGTGTATAGCTCTCAATTCTGACTTTATTTCTTGCAAATGTAATTTTACATCCCGCAATTCTGAATATATATTTACAATTCTGAGAAAAAAAGTCAGAACAAGTCAGAATTTACTTTTTTCTCAGAATTATAAGTTTATATTGCGCAATTGTAACTTATTTTCTCAGTGTTGCAGGTTAATTCAGAATAGTGAGATAAAAAGTTGCAATTCTGAGAACATATCAGTCTTTTTCCCCTCAGAATTGTACTTTATAACTCAAAATTGCTAGTTTATATCTCTCAATTCTAACTTTTTTTCACAGTTGTAAGTTTACATCCCACAATTCTGACTATATATTCACAATTCTAAAAAAAAAAAAAAAAAAAAAATCTGAATTGCGAGATGAACTCAGAATTGCACGTTTATATTGCGCAATTGTGACTTTCTCAGTGTTGCAGGTTAATTCAGAATTGTGAGATAAAAGTTGCAATTCTGGGAACATCAGTCTTTTTTTCCATCAGAATTGGACTTTTATAACACAATTGCTAGTTTATATCTCTCAATTCTGAGATATAAAGTCAGAATAGTGAGATATAAATTCACTATTGCAGGATATAAACTGACAACTGCGAAAAATAAAGTCAAAATTTGGAGAAACAAAAATTGCATTTGTGAAAAAAGGCAGAATTGCAAGTTTATATCTCTCAATTCTGGCTTTATTTCTTGCAGTTGTGAGTTTATATCTCACAATTCTGATTAAATATCTTACAATTCTGACTTTATAACTTGCAATTGCATGTTTACATCTTACAATTCTGAGAAAGAAAGTCAGAAATGCAAGATAAAATGTCACAGTTACCTTTTTTAAATGTTTTATTTAGTGGCAGAAACGGGGTTTCATAGTATGAAGTGTAGATGATGTAACAAAATATTTTTGAAACATTTTAACGTAAGGCTGCAACATAACAAAATGTGAAAAAATTAAAGGGTCTGAATACTTTTGAACCCATTGTGTATATGTAAAAATCCAAAGCAACACAGACCATAAACTTAACTCAATGAGTTTCATGTATTTACCATGACCACAAAACTATGATACAAACTGAATCATGAGAGATTTAAACCCCTAGGGGCTATTTAGTTTATCTGTATGGTTACCGAGGGATAATCATATCAGAGTTTATGAACATTGAGATATCATCGGTGGTGGGGTATGTGGTCAGACAGTATTTCTGTACTGCTAAATGGCCTCATGTTTTCCTATATAGTAGGTAGGGGACTTGATGAACATAATCTTTCCTGTACTTTCATCCATAGCTAGGTGAGGTAATGAGGTAATTTGTCAAAGTTATGGAAAGCAGACCTGTCCAATGTGTATTTCTATCCTGCTGAAAGATGCGTTTCCCAGACAAATTGCCTCTGAGTGCTGATACTGTAGCAGTAATCCCTTGAAACAGACGTATCTCGATGCCGCCAACAGCATTCCATTCTGGGCGAAGTGCAGAAGCCATTAAAAGTTGAAAATGTGCTCATAATGTAAACCTGAAGAGAGACATATTTAATGTTTGCTTCCTCCCGCTAAAGACCTTTTCTCTAACATGTTCCATAACACGAGCTAGATTGGCTCCTCTCTGTTCTGTTTAAGATGTCCAGCTCAGAGCAACAAAGCTTGAGACACAACTCACTTACAGTAAACACTGAGTGATAAAGAGAGGAGAGAAATCAATAGAAGGGAGACACCACAAATCTGTCGATGGAAAGAAGTACTGGAGCCTGGCGGTGGGATTAAATCCGCAAAGTACTGCCTGTTAAAGAGAGGCCATAAACACTGCATGTGCCTCATGTTTGTCAGTGCTCTATATTCTCAGCTCTGGCCTTTTAATTCCGCTCTGCTCAAATTAGAGGGATTTATTGAACGAAGCTGCACTGATTGGGAGAGCTTGGAAAAGCTTCCAGCAAGAACTGAACTGTCCTAAGAAGGCGTGATGGCATCCAGAGAAGACAAGCTATGTATTTGCATAGAATGATAGTTTCCAACAACACTGGAGTAACGCCACTAATGAATTTACAGCCAGTAAATAAGTTGGTTATTTCTATCTTTTGCTGAAGTGTGTCAGTAGGAAATGTCAGTTTACATTTCCAAACATTCATTTTGCCATTAATTGTAATAATCCAGTGAGATTTTTGTTTGCATAAGGAGTCTGCCAACAGCCAATGCTCCAGTATACCTGCAAAGCTATTTTCAAAAGTTTGTCACTTGTGCAAAAATACTGTAAAATTAGGTTTCTTTCAAAAATATGTCATAAATAGATTTTCTTTATAAATTAACTTATATTACCTAAATTAAATCCACATTTGGTTTGACCATCCTTTGTGTTTAAAGCAGCTTTTGCCCTAGGTGTACTTGCGCATAGTTTTTAAGATAGCTTTGCAGGTAGGTCTCTTGAAGCATCTTGGAGACATTGCTACAGTTCTTCTGGATTTCAGTTTGTTCTGTTTCTTCATGTCATTCCAGACAGACTGGATGATGATGAAGATGAGATCAGATCTCTGTGTGGAGCACTGGCTGTTGTCAGACTCCATGCGCAAACAAAAATATCACTGGATTATTATAATTAATGGCAAAATGATTGTTTGGAAATGTTCTTTAAATTGCTCAACTTATTTGTAAATGTAAAACCATAAGTTGCCATGACTCATTTTTACAGTGTAGAGAAATTACCATAGTAGATGCTAGAGGCTTCCCAGGAGGTGCTGGTGAAAAAAGCAGTGACGCTGTTTCCTATCGACAGCTTCATGTAAAATTCAGCAGGGCTCCAACTAGCCACCCCCTCATTATAAGCCCTCCCCTCAACGGCCCCATTCAGCCTTCCTGTCTGCCCTCATCACAATAGGTGACTGCCGCACAAGAGACAGTTGCCAGAAACACTTTGCCACACCTTCTCCTTGTTGTTCTCTCTTCTCGCTCCACAGAAACATACAAGCTTCGATAAGAAGCCAAGTCCTTGTGCGAACAGCCAGCTTCTCCAGATGGCAGCGAGGGAAGGGAGGAACGGGAAAAAACAGAAACACCTTGTATTTGCTCACAGGGCGAGAAGAGATCCGGATTTGATCAGTTGACACCGAATGAAATGACAATTTCGAAGACTAGGCTGCTATTATTTCACAGATCAGAGCATTTAAATAGGACCTGCCTGTTCAGTCAGTGTGCTTTTCTGAGGAATGTTGTCCCTGCTTTTTGTTATTCCTGCCAGCTTGATCAAGGTCGTCATCCTGTTAGTTATTAGTCTGTACACTCCCTCTGCTGGCTGCTCAGGGGGAAATAAAGAAAGAAAGATGGGGGGGCTCAGTCAGCAAATGTATATGTGAAGGGCCTGGGGGCAAACAAGCTGTGCCTGACTGGTAAGGAGAGACCTGAAATGAGGCGCTAATGATAGGTGAATCAGCATTTCCAACGGGTTTATGGTGGATTCTCAGTCAGACTCTAATAGAGTCATTAAAATGGGAGGTCAAGTGCTCCCTGTGCTGACTGTTAGCATCAGATAGATTTACTGACTCTCAGAGACACTTTATATAGGGGATAGTGCATGCCACTAAGCATTGTTTTCCTATCCCGTTGTGTCCTGTGAAGTAAACCTAATTTATTTTATCGAAAGATAAGTTAACGCTTTGTTTATTCTTCAACAAGTTCATCCACTGCTTAACTCTGGCTGCCTCTCGCTGCCTCTGATAGTCTGTCATCGCAGGCCTGCTCTGAGCAGACATGAGCATCTGGGTGTCTTTTTGAAGTTCCCAGGTGTGAGCTCACAGGCAGCTGCACTTCCTCCCCTGGTGGTATCTGCGAAAACGGAGGAGGATGATGAGTTGAAAGTCCTTCACACTCTCGTCAAGTTGTTTTTACAGCATTACTTTTGCTATAATTCTTTCTCCCCACTCTACCGTGGCATCCCTCACACCGAGCTGCCTTAAAAAGCAGACAGATGGACTAAACAGCAGGTAGATAAATGCTGATAGTGCCTTGACGAGCCCTCAGACAAAACAAGGGGTCCTGTGAAAGAGAGCGCTTAAATGAGGCAAAGCAGCTGCTTCCTAGGGGCTGCAAGAATTGCTTTGTTTCGTCCCTTTTGCGGCCTCCACATCCACTCTGTAATTTGCCAGTCAGCCCTAGTTTAATAGCATTTAAGAACTGCTAATATGGCAGCGTTTTGCACTTGAGTGATGCTAACAACCCCAAACCTTGTCTGTTGCAGAAAAGAATGGGCCATTGAATAGCAAAGTAGCATTGTATTCAAATGAAACTCTTTCGAATTAATGAAAAAAATCTGCAGTTCTGTGGTGCAGGTAATTAAAGGTAGATTAATGATCAAGCTAATGCAGTCGTCTGCCCAGTTCAGCACCTCGGAGAGCGCCACCTTCTCTGCACAAATGTAGAGCAGTGATTTTCAGCACCATGGACAGCGGTCATCAGATCTTGCTGGAAAGCCAATATAGTCGGTGTGCTGTACTAACTGACACGCTCAGACGAACTGCTCCTCCGTGTACCCGCTGTTCACCTCTCAGGGGCAGTTTGTCTGCTCCTCTCGCAGTTCCTTGGCAGAAGTCCTTTGCCTCTCAGCTCTCTAGGCTAAGAGTGATTGAAGAAACCTCCCAGTGCTATTAGACCACCACGCTCAATTGCCCCATAAGTTTCCACCCTGACCACTGACTCAGTGTAGCATTAGATTATGTGATACATCACCGAAAAAAAAGAAAGTGTTATACTTTTCCTTTTAGTTTCACCCAGCATGCTCTGGAATGTTCTTGAACTTGTCCTTGACAAAGGGTCCTTGTCTCTTTACAGTAGTAACTGTCATCCACTTGGGAAAGAACAAGCTGTAGGCTGTCTGTCTTCTGAAGGAAACTGAACAAGTGAGCAGCAAGGCTTTTGTTTGGGATTTTGCCTCTGGCCCTCTAGGGGCGACGAGACGCCCTGGACAGGCTAAACACAAGGTTTGTTGTGATTCAGGAATGGTACTTGCTGGGGTCAGCTCATGGCCAGGGATTACGCTGTCAGAACGTGCATAGCTTTCCAACCTTTTCACCAGGCCATGGAACAACACTGAGCTGGATTAGGAGCCTCACTCGCCCTCTCACCAGGTTGAGATTCTTACATTGTCTAGCCAACTTTGCTGTTCTTCTCTCAGAACATCTATCTATCTATCTATCTATCTATCTATCTATCTATCTATCTATCTATCTATCTATCTATCTATCTATCTATCTATCTATCTATCTATCTGAAAAAAGAAAAAAAAAACTTTTTTTAATTTTTTGGATCATCAGTCTTCGAGGCTCAACAGATTTACTTTAAATGTCAATAAAAACTCCCACAGATCATGTTTTCATGTTATTTTAAGTCTTATTTTGATGTAACAAAGTGGTAATATCTAAGTGTGTGAGTCGTTTACCTTCTTTTTAAAATTAGTCCTCACATTAACGCCATTATATTGTTCATTCAGACTGAACACAAGGCTGTATTTATTGAACGAACCAACCACAGCCGATCACAACCAGTCATATCACGATAGAGGCATTGCCTCCTCTCACGTGACTTTCTCCTATTCATTCTCAGTTACCCCCATCAAAACCACTGGTCGCTTTAAAGGGTCTGTTAAAACTCAGTGGGCTCAAGGGAGGTGAGAAAGATGCTAACTCCAGCTGTAACTTTACATGCTGGTGTCACTGGTGGACAATGTTTCTTTAGAAAAACGAGCGTTTTATGCACTTCTTAATACTGCTGTAGTTTATTTTTGTACTACAATTTTTTTATTTTTTTATTTGAGGAGACACTGCCTCCCTTGCCTCCTCAGAGGAAACGCCTCTTCAGTATTTATAATTTAATGCTTGCCGTGATTTATCGGTTTATCTGTGCGGTCTGTTAAAACCCTCACTGAGAAGTTGGCTTTAGTGTGAGTCTGTCCCAGATCTTGTTCCCATTCCGTTCCTCTCTCTTTCTCACCTTGATTTCCTGTCTTCTGTTTCATGTATCCATAAAATGAGGCCAAATAATAAAAAATAAACACCGCTTTTACAGCCATAAACATGCAGACAGACATCTTAGGCTGTTGTCTCCCGCTATTTTGTCAAGTGAAATAATGGTTTTGCTTCTACAAAACATGTCTTGAGACCAATGCGCTCCATTCTTTTCTTTTACACTCTCTGTCTAGCTGTTTTTAATGCAACAATGTTTCATATTTAAAGGCCCCATAAGAAACTTGTCTGATCGAGGAACTGAAAACTTAACCTAATTATAACAGGGCTTAGAGCCTAATGGATTTTAAAACTACTATATAGCTTTGCACATCCCTAGTACTAGTCCTAAATCCAGCCTGTGCTGACAGCTGCCGTAAACTCCTCTACGATGCTTTTACAAGCTTCAAACGTCTCGGTGTCTGATGGAACAGCCCTTGTCTGGCAACACACCCACCAGTGAGCAAAATCATCATGTACAACACATTATGTGACACTTGGCAGATGCTGCACTCCCGTTAGAGGTGAGTTACAGAAGCAAGCGTTTGCCAAATTCAAGGATATTCTCATACCCCATTGCTCAGGTAAAGATTTGTTTCTGGCTATATGCATAGACATTTCAGATGTAATCACTTTAATTAGGCAAATATGGCTAATGAAGCAGGCCATTGGCTGGCAGTAGGCTAATGCTTCAGCATTGGTTTTCAGCGGAGCGATGCATTATTTTTTCTTTTTTTCCCCCCCAGGTGATCTGACAAGCGCACCGTAATGCAGGGCTAGCTCATGTTATCGGAAATCTGACTGGCTGTCAATTTCCCAGCTAATTTATCCCATCTGTTATTCATATGCAGCTGCAGGGGGACGGTGAGGAAGAATGGACAAACAAAATCAATCTGCAGACCCTATCTGCTACACATTTTCACAGATATGATGACAGCAAATAGTGTCATCACATTTCACGGTGTGCAAATCCAGGGAGGGTCTGTTTGGCTGACATGTCAGTACAAAACGACATCTGTGGCAGTGTAATGAAATCTGTTATGTTCGACTGTGAAAGCCCTTGAACAGATCAGATTAACGTTGATAGGTAAAAGTTTTGACGAGGTCAATCAGGAGTGCCATTTTCTGGGTTCTGTGCACATTTAAGTATTAATTAAGTTGATGACCCTCTCTCTATTCCTCTCAGCATTGTCCTATTTTTTGCCTCTTAGGTGGGATTTGTCCTAAATTCTTCACAACATCTGGTCTAAAAATGTATTTGCACTTTGATGTGACCATTTTTATTTGCTACACACAGCTTTTTCCTCTGAACGACTTGTTTCAAAGTTACTCGGGCCTTCATTAGTTCCTCAATGTCCTTATCATGTGTCTTCATACACTACAGCAAATGCTGCCCTTGAGAGCCTTCACAAGATCCACTTCAGGCTATTTTTCTCCTTTTCTCAGTTCAGGCGACAGTAAGAACTCCTTTTTTCTCTGTGCCACCACAGCAAAAGAAGGTCCCACCAGGGAATTACAAGCAGAATTAAAATCTAAAGCAGGAGGAGGGGGTACGAAGAGTGAAAATCTCCCACAATCCCTTTCCTCTGCTCAGTACTTAAACATAATTTTAACATAATCAGTTATCAGATCCTAGGAAGGCGTTTCTCAGATGTTACAGCAGTTTCCAAATGATGTTGCAGCTTAGAAAGATCCAGAGGATACGTGGCGAACAGAAGGTGCCCTTTGCCCCAATATGTTGTTGTTAAAGCTTTCAGCCTGCAGCCACATGCTTACTTGCTTCCCCTTGGGGGTTTCCCATCTTTGTTCACATCCTGAATGGAGCTCATAATAAATATGTTTAAAGGACCACGCATACTTTACCATTTGCATAGACATCAAAATGACAGATTAATGTCAAATCCGCCTGCAAATGTCAGCAAAAGTTCAGCAAAGATGTGATGAAAGCCGAGTGAGCTACTTCGTTTGGCACGATCACTGCTGATTCAGTTTTCTCCAGCCGCACATTCATTCCTGGATTTGAAGGCAAGCAAAGATGTACAAAGAACCCAAACAGGTGTTGTAAATCCCAACAATTCACAGACAATTATTTAGTCAATGGCTTACTTGGTGATCCTCCTTTGTGGGCCCTTTCAAAATGGAGAGAATTTAATTTCACAGCCATCAAGAACAACAGTGGCTTTATTCCCAGTTGACACTGTTACTTGTTTTTTGCTGCATGATTTCTCGCCTTAGAGTTGTTTGTGTGTTGTTTGTAGTCGCGGTGTTTGTTGTTTGCGTGACGGCGCTTTGGGAATGACCCTAATGTGGAGGGAGAGGCAAAGCGGCCTGTATAATCGCTGTGTCAGAATGTTTCATAAACAGCTTAGTTGCGAGATGATGCTTTTAAATATAGATGCAACATAATGAAGAAAGAAAGGAAAAATATAACGCTGGGTGAAAAGATATTGTGTGAGAATAGGATCCGGCGTACTGCATATATTGGTTTTGGGTTTATATTGCATTTTAACATTTTTCGACCTCCACAGCAGCCTCTCCCACAAGCATATTTCTTTGGAAAGTTTGGCACTGCGCTTTTTTTCTTTTCAAGGTGGAAAAAATAAATATGTAAATACTTGAACACTTTCTCAAGTTTTTCGGAGTGTTAAAATTGACTGTGCCTAAATTTGGCTACACATAAACTGCATCAGTTACATACTTAAAGCGATGTGAGAAGTAGGTCACTGACTTTTTTTTCTCTCGGAATCACACAAGTTCTTCTTTTTTGACCTTGCTAAGATTGAGCGCATGCCAAATGCGTGTCACAAACTGAAGTTTAGTGTCAAGTGAACTCAGTGAGCTCAGTGTTTTCTTCCGTAAAGGAATATTTCAGCCAAAAATGAACAGTCGCTAAACATTTACTCAGCCTCAGGCCATTTAAGATTTAGGGCTGTCAAAATGGCTGAAAAACTAAATTCGAATTTTATACCTAAATATTATCTATATTTTAATTTAACGGGCATCATTTTAGTTAGAGTTAGAGTTCAGTTCCACAAGAGGGCGCATAATAAATGAACACGACTACCTTTGAAAAAAGTGCATAATGTTTAAAATAATGTTTCTAAACCAAATATAATTACCTAAGTTGCTTGAGTGATTTGTAACAAAACAGCATCATCTATGTATGCATAGTTTAATACAAAGGACCGAAAACCACAGAAACAATGAGTACTTTTTCATTTAAAAACAAGAAATGCAGTGGGATGGAAAGAAACCCGTCAAAGTTTTAAGACATGTTTTTAAAAAGTTGAACATTAATTTTACATGGCTTTCTAAACAAACGGCTTTTTTGTGCGAGGCGCGAGTGCTACAGTGATAGATGTCCCTAGAACATGCGATACATATGCTTTCTATGTGAATGGCTTGGTTTTAGGTTTGCTGTAAACAAGATCTTGTCTGCATTGATGTTCTCTTTTTTTCTGCTATACTTTGAATGAACAACCAGCTGAAAAATTCTATGTTTTTGCATTCGAATGTGGATTTTTATTTTAAATTCAGCAAATATTCAAAATTCTTTTTTTTTGACAGCCTTACTTACCACACACTGAAATTGCAAATTTGAAAATATGCCTAATAGAAACGTGTCACTTTCACAAAAATGTTTTTACGCTCACATGAGGTGGTTTTTCATGCAGTTCAAAAAAGGAATACTTTTTGTAAACGTTTTTCTCTTCTTTTTTTTGCATTTACAGGTCATATGGTGTATGTAAAATATTATATGATCATTCTTCAATGTACTATAACCTTCAATAAACACTTTATACGTGGCCGCTCTCAAGTATAAAGGGCTCTCCTTGTCAGTAGTGCTCAGACAATTTACACTGCACACGTCTGCGGCACATTACGGCTCCGAAACGGCCACCAGAACTGATCGCAGCCACTCTAGTCAATGCTTGTGTTTTTACCAGTTGTGCGTTTCAGAAGTGGCTCTTCGCACTGCTTCTGTAAAGATACACGAATTTGCCTCCTTTGATAAAATATAATGTTCGTCAAAATCTGTTCAATTCATCAAAATCCCACCAAAATCCGTTACCATGACTTATTGCGAGAGAAAAAAATTGTTTTAACGTATAACACGTATAATGGAAATTGCATCATTTCCCAATACTTTTTTATTGACATTTATAAAATATATCGCCAATTTTTGCACAAATATGTAATGGAAACACACTAGTAATACACAAGTAATCGACATGATTCCAGTCAAATAATCAAATAATGTCTTGTGGCGTGAAAAGCTGTTTGTAATGAATAAATTCATTATGAAGACATTTTTAACTCTCTATCCATAATAGTGCTTTCTTATATGAAAAAGTTGCCTCTTCAGAATCAAGACAGGAATATGCACTAATCAAATACTGTTTACCAGCAAAAAACAGTCCAAAGCAATTTTGATGTGAGAGGACAACAGGGAATGGATGTTTTCACTTGTGGATTATGGGCTCATATTGTGGCCAGACATTTAAGGTAAAACACTTGATGGATATGTTTCTTTGAAAAAATGCAGCTTTTAATTTCACAAGACATTATTTGATCATCTGGAATTGTGTGGATTACTTGTAGATTATGTTTTTAGACGTTCGGGCTCTCATTCTGATGACACTTATTGACTGCAGAGGATCCACTGGTTAACAAGTAATCTAGTGTAAATTTCTCCATGAAAATCTCTGATGAAGAACCAAACTCTAGAATTAAAAATGTTTGAATTTATACTGTATCTTTAATGGAGTGATATCTATTTGTGACCCAGGACTACAAAACCAATCATAAGGGTCCATTTTTATAAATTGAGATTTATACATCATCTGAAAGCAGAATAAATAAGCTTTCTGTTGATGCATGGTTTGTCATTATACAGTAGGACAATATTTAACCGAGATCTGGAATCTGAGGGTGCAAAAAACACAATATTGAGAAAATCGTTTTTAAAGTTGTCCAAGTGAAGTTCTTGGCAAAGCATATTACTAATCAGAAATTAAGTTTTGATATATTTATGGTAGGAACTTCACAAAATATCTTCATGGAACATGATCTTTACTTAATATCCTAATGTTTTTTGGCATAAATGAAAAATCAATCATTTTGACCAATACAATGTATTTTTGGCTATTGCTACAAATATACCTATGCTACTTAAGACTGGTTTTGTAGTCTAGGGTCACATTTATCTAAACAATTTTTGGATTTTTTTTTTAGTTAAAATATATTGAGTAATTAAGCAATAAGGTACGAGAGGCCGTGCTGTATCATGAATAAATCACGGCTGAAGGGCGTTGTTAGGCACGACGCGAAGCGGATAAATAAAATGGTTACCACACAATAAAAATATTAAAATCAAAAATATATATTAATTTATATATATTAAGTTGTACGTTTACATAAAGTAAAATCATTAACTGCCTTCCGCTGTAAAAAGTAGTCCCTAACTGCTGCAGCTGTGTTTACGTTGCTAAGGGTGGTTGCTAAGGGGGTTCAATGATACACAAAACCGTTGAGTGAAGCGGTCATAGCAGTGCCGTATCATGAATACGACACAGCTGCTGACCAATCAGAATTGAGGAATGGAACTAACCGTTTTATAATGTTTATTAAATAACAACAGCCATCATAAAAGTTGCTAGGCAGTTCAGTCAAAAATACAAAGGCAGTGCTCTACTATACAGCATGAGATTTTGCCCTCAGCCAAAACTATTTGTTTTGGAACAAATAGTATATTAGATTTACCCAAAACAAATTGAATCTCATGTTTAACCACTGTAGAGACATCTAAGCCAGTTGGAAATTCCAAAAGATCTGGCTGAGGTGAGGCTGCTCTCGGCAAGACCATGAGCACTGGAGCTCACATCTCCGAAAACGTGGAACCAAATTTTCAAACAGAAGTTATCTTTATTACCACACCACATATTTGAAGTCTAAACAAGTACATATTCCATGACACACAAACTGCATTAAGTATCAAATTATAGTGGATTTGGGAATCTGCCATGACACTCACTGTGAAAAATTCGGTGAAACAGTTTGGAGTTTTTTATTAGAATATTGCACTCCTCTCAGCCAATTAGATTCAAAGACCAAAAAGAACCCACACCATATATATACCCATACCACAGTAAATAAAAATACAAGCATACATATTTTCATAGATTTTGTGTTGCTAGAAACAAAATTAAGATACTTTGCTGTTGAGCCAGCAAAAATGTTGGCAGCGGCAGTAAAAATCTGCCACTATTATTTCTGACCAGGCCAGCAGAAAAAAAAAACTCTTTATTGTTGAGCCCTGAGCTCTACTTGATTTGAAGATTCTCTTTTAATCAGGTCAGCCTATCCTCAGAAGGCCTGCTGGTGTATTTCAGCCCTGTATGTGCCTGCCAACACCTCCAAATGTGGTCACACAGATCTGAATTAAGTGTCTCCGCTCTCTTTTGACATTGCACACACCATTGCCAGTGTCACAGTGTGTCATTAAGTTTCTTGTGTGATTTTTGCAATAGCTTCCGTTGGCTCTGATTCCTCATCCCTTTCCAGAGCGCCCTTCAGTTCAATCAACAATGCAGCATGCCTGGCAGCATCATTACAGAGACTGAACAAGGAATCCAAAATAAGCATTGCACTCTTCTGCTCCCTTCACTGAGTTAATGCAAATCGAACACAGAACATACAATTAACCAATTTGTAAACCGCTATCAGGAAATCGTGCCTGTTATATCGGAATGTTTAATTGTGACAATTTAGCTAATTCATTACGTTCTGAAGTCAATTTGTTGTTATAGTGACACTGAAATGTGGAATGATATGAACACTGAACAAAGAGGAAAGGAGCATAATAATTCTATCAGTCCTGAAACTAGAGCAGATTAAATATTTAATTTTTGTCTATTAATTGACAATCTGCTTGGCCCTTAATGACACATCCTCAAATATCCATATTTCAGGGTTTATTGAAGGCTTTTTAATATAACAGAATAAAACATGTCGGGATAAGTAGAGGAATAGAGGCCCTAAAATCACCAGATAGCTAATTAGACGACTGCGGCTTTAAGTAGAGTTGCTCTATGCCAGTTCACACGTCTCCTACATAATACTGCAGAGGATTGTGGTGTGCCATCGTGGACTGCTCGGTCCCATCTCATGAATATGCTAATTTGTTCAGAGGCCACCCCTCTGAGTTCCCATACCCCACTTTACATTTAACTTTCACAGCCTGTCAATGTCATGCACACTGACTAGTTTGACCCGTGCTGACGAAATGTCAAAACCCGAACGTGTGGGATCTCCTGGCCGTGAGTTTAGAGCTGTGGCAAATCTCCATGTGTGTTTTATTAGCACAGGGATTCAATATGGCTTTTCTGTGGATTTACGGTGAATGATATGGTAAGTGTCACACTGCAACCTGTTTGTGATGCCATGACACTCTGGCTTATCTCCTGTTTAGTTGTATAGAAACAAATTCAATTACTGACTATGCCACTATGCATTCAGGGTGTATTTTCATTTATTTGTATTTGTTAGAATATCCAAGGATCAGCATTCTTTAACTAAAACTGATCAGGCAGACCAAACCGTAAGTCATAGAGACTTGAAACTTGGACGGATGGTAGTAGAGGGTATAAGTACTACCATCCCTTCACCCCAGTCGTCCAGACGATAGCGCTACAGCCATCAAAAGTACAAAATCGGTTATAATTCCTAAACCTCTAGTTGCAGGCTCAAGTGTCTTATATCATTGGCAAAATGTTCAGGTATTTTTTTAATTTTTGGAAAAACCTACTTTTGCGAACTTGTCCTAGGGTTTTCACCCGATCGCAACCAAACCAGTGCAGAAAGATTCTCTGGAGAGTGAATATAAATAACTATTAAAAAAAGTCAAACTTTCGCCTCACGGTCATGACAGGACACCAAAACGTTCATATTGGGTGCAGCTGCTTTTACTAAAACGCCTATAACTCTCAGATATATTTTCACCAAACTTGGAACATCTATGCAAGAGCTCAATCTGAGATTACCATTAAAAAAAAAACGTGAAGTTTGGCCACTTGGTGGAGCTATAACAGGGAAACACAGCTATTACTATTCACTCATTAGTCCGATTGACTTAAATTGTTATGCTGTGTCTTTGTGCAAAGTGCCACAAGTGTCTATGAGGACATTTGCGTCTCAAAAAAATATAGCCGCCACCAGCCAATGAATTTTAAGCACCTATTGGACTAGGTTAACAGAGACCGATTGGAACGAAACTTGGTGGGCATGTTCGACTAGAGCAGTGTTACTCATTGCGCGGCTCGCATGGCAGTAAATAATACGATGATATGAACACAGATTTCATTAAAACATTAAAAACAAGCATAATTATACATAAGGGGCTCTGGTGTTGCTATATGCAATGACAAATTAAGCAGTAAAACTGCTAATTCTGTCATTAACATTTTTCAGGGGAAATATTTTAAAGGATATATTTTAAAGAATCTTCATACAGCTATTTATCACACAACAACAGTTCACAGTGACCATGTCAGGCAAGCTACAAAAACAACTGCTTTATGAAACTGAGTCATTGAGTTGAACAAAAGAATTAGATTAATAATGAAAAAATTATTATTTTTGATTCATTTGTGAACTAGGTGGTCCATTCCCCAAGTAGGAATTCAACGCACTGACTCAAAGATCCAGTTTTAGCATTTCTTAAATGAAACAGCTTATTAGTGAATAATGACCTGAATTTCAGCCTGTTCTTTAAACAAATCTATCATGTGGCTACAGAAGAATTAGAAAATATGTTGCTTTAATGTCATTCTTAATGGTCATTGTGACTATGAAATGCACAGTACTGTTCAAAAGTTGTTGTGACCACCTAAATCAATCATTCAAAAAAAGCCTTTTTGGCAGATCTAGGTAATTTATCATAGAAATATGATTCACATTTACGACTGTTATGGCGCCACCTATGGTGAGATTTACATGAAACATGCTTGTTTAGAATTAAGTGCGCTAAGCTGCAAAAATACCATTTAAATATGAATTCTGTGTGTCTCAACATGAATGAAGATGAAGTTGTTTTGGCAATCTTTCCAGCTCTTAATGCTGAACTTGCTCTTGAATGGTTAGATACATAATGGGCTAATGTAGAAGCAAATAACTTTAAATGACTTTTAAAAGTAACCTCCATTGTATTGCATTGTATATTGTATGTTCAGGGATGACAGATTGATAAGCAAACATGCTATTTATGACTGGTTGTAACTTTTGATAGTTTGCGGAAAAAGAACTTTGTCCTACATGTGCGGCTCTCATGAAAAAAAAAAAATCATGAGGACCACTGGACTAGAGGTCTGTAAGATTTTTGAATTAAATTGGCTACTAGATGGCATGAACACGTTTTAACTAAACTTAGTTTAAAAAAAAAAATAATTTTGTGAACTAATCCTAGTTTTTTCACCTAACTTCAATAACACCACTTCCGTACAATTCTCTAGACTCTCTAGATCAATAATTATCAAAAAAAAGTTGTTCTTTACCAGTTTGGATTGCTATAACATTCATTAATAACAGTCATTTTAAAAAAGTGCCTTCAAAAGCCTATATCTTCAAAACGAAAACTCCGATTTTCACGAAAATAGATAAGCACATGCAAAACATGATTCTAAACGAGCATGTTTCATGTAAATCCCACCATAGGTGGCGACATAACAGTCGTAAACGTTATAAATCATATTTCTATGATAAATTACCTAGATTTTTTGAACGATTGTTTTAGGTGGTTACAGATTTTGAACAACTTTTGAACAGAATTGTGCATTTCATAGTCACAATGACCATTAAAGTGACATATTTGCTATTTTCTAATCCATCTGTAGCCACATGATAGCTTTGTTTAAAGAACAGGCTGAAATTCAGGTTCACTGTTATTTGAGTCAGTGATTTGAATTTCTACTTGGGGAATGGACCACCCAGTTCACAAATGAAAAGAATATTTTTTTCATTATTAATCTACTACTTTTGTTCAACTCTATGACTCCATTTCATAAAGCAGTTGTTTTTGTAGCTTGCCTGACACAGTCACTGTGAACTGTTGATGTGTGATAGCTTTATGAAGATTCTTTAAAATGTATCCTTTTGTGTTCCCCTGAAAAATGTTAATGACAATTTGCAGTTTTACTGCTTCATTTGTCATTGTAAATAGCCATATCAGAGCCCCTTATGTATAATTATTTTACATTATTTATTTTCTGATGCACACAGATTACTTTAATGCCACAACGTCTTCCAATTCCTTTCCATTCTGTCTTTTGCTTTCTCATTCTGCTCTCATCAGACCGCTTGGTAAGACAAGCCTGTTTGCTGAAATGATAGACCTCCAGGGCCTCAATTCTGAATTAAGCTTTTTTTTATATAGATGATGTTTTCATTTCCTGTTTCATTCCACCACACTTCCATGTGGTAAAACTCCAGGGTAAACTCCCCCGACAATAATCGAAGATGTGCTGTAATGTAATGTGTTTTTGGAATCAACACAAAGATGATCACTCCTCCTGTCCAGCTGGGAAGGAAAGTCCCAGTGGCATCTCTACTTCATCGAAAATCAATCACAAGGGCACACGGGGCCAAGCATACTGATGAGGGTTGAACACCCCTCGTAAACTTTAGCCCAGGTAATGCACAGACATTACGGGATGTTATGGAAGCACAGTATGGCTGATCGCTGAACATTTTCTTCCTTAGAGAGACTTTATGCTCATACAATTCTTATTTTTGCCTTTTATGTTATGCATTACGTTATGAAAGAAGGTTTATGTAGAAGCACGCAACAATTCAAGGTGAAGAAAAAAGACTAAAGCCTGAATAAATGTGCAGGTAACATTAATGTTTTTTTTTTCACCCAGTGTGTGTGTGTGTGTGTGTGTGTGTGTGTGTGTGTGTGTGTTTTAATACTGTTAATTCATGAGCTGTCATGTGCCTTCCAACCTGACTCACAGGGCCAGTTACTTACTCACATCTGGAAATTGGAAAATGAATTAGAAAGCTAAAAACAGAATGTTTCTCGCCCTCAAACATTTCCCCATAAAAACAGAAATGAAAGATTTACAGTGGCACCTTAAAATTAATTTGGCTGGCATGCCATCATACCAAATTAGCATACTGTAGTTTGTTTTGTGGAAATATCCCCAATGCGTTACTGTTCAGAGCAATATCAAAATGCATTTGTAATGCTTAATCTTTAATGTACCCAGAAATTTGCCCATGTTTCTGACCTCCCAGAAACAGCTCTTCAAAACATTATTTTCTTCTTTAAAAAATCTTCTGTAGGAAAATAACTAAGTAGAAAATTATTTTTCATTCAAGTATCTCGTTGGGGTGCTCATGTACTACAAAGCACCTTTATACAAGCAAAAATGTTTCAGTTACTATTTTATTTTTATTCATGTTGTTGCGGTAAGGTAAGAAATGATAATGTAGTAATGTTCTCTTTTCAAGCATTGCTCAAAGAAATGGCTGGACTCCTGGTTACCAAGCATTTCAGACTTGATCCTATGAAAGTGTGATCATGCCTAAAATATCCACAGCTCAGAGCACAATGTGGGAGTAAGTTATCAAGCTTTAAAATCACATGCACTCAGAGTGTGGAGTCAGGATAATTATTGGCAGTGACTCTCGTTTCAGTTTTTACGACAGTTCCAACTGTGAAGTCTCTGATGATGTCCTCCGGTCTCGTTTTCTACCGCTGAACAGAATAACTGTTAATTCTTCAGTTCCAGTGGTTAGGTCTTAGTGCACTTCAGGGGGCGGCAGACTGCTAGCATTAATGCTCATCTATTCACCAAAATTACTGTTGTCATCTTGATCCCGTATTAGTGCTGAAAATTCAAGAGTACAATAGGAACATGAAAACGCTTTATGATGATACTGATGGTGCTTTGCTTTGACTGCGTTCTGACATATCACCTGAATTACATACACACCGTACACAGCATTATATCTTTTCATACTTGTACCTTATACTTTTTTTAATGTATTGTATTTCTGAAAAGAGTCTACATATAGTCCACTAGAGAAAATAACATTTAAAAAAATGAGCCTGTTCAAGAGTTTGATTATTAATTCTGTGGCGTTACCTGAATGATTCACAGCTGTTTTTTTTTTTATTTTTTTGTTTTTTTAAGTAATAGTTGTTCATGAGTCTCTTGTTTGTCCTGAACAGTTAAACTGCCTGCTGTTCTTCAGAAAAATTCTTTGGGTCCCACAAATTTGGTTTTTCAGCATTTGTGTATTTGAACCCTTTCCAACAATGACTGTATGATTTTGAGATCCATGTTTTTATTCTGAGGAAAACTTACTACACAAGGTTCAAATTCTCACTGATGCTTCAGAAGGACATATAATGCATTAAGAACCGAGGAGTGAAAACTCTTGAACAAAATGTGTCCATTTTTCTTATTTTGCCTAAATATATATATATATATATATATATTTCTCATTTTGTACTGCCCTTCAGAAGCAACAGAAGATACTTACATGTTTCCCAGAAGGCAAAATAAGTTCAATTTACCCTGACTATCAAATTCCAAAAGTTTTCACCCCCGGCTCTTAATGCATTGTGTTTTCTTCTGAAGCATCAGTGAGTGTTTGAACCTTCTGTAATAGGTGCATCTGAGTCCCTCAGTTGTCCTCAGTGTGAAGTTTTCATCAACTATCACTAAAAAAAAAAAAAAAAAACAGCTGTGGATCATTCAGGTAACAGCACAGTATTAAGAACGGGGTCATTTTTATATTTATATTATTATTTTCTCTTGTGGACTATTTGTAAATGTCTTTTATAGGAAATATCTTAAGGTCAGTACTAATAAAAAATAACATGCATTTTGTATGATCCCTCCTATTTAAGTAAAATAATGAACATTTTGCAGATTCTGCAAGGTGTATATAAATGTTTGACTTCAACAGTATCTAAGTGTGTGAGTTGTTCAATCGATTTTTTTAAAATTAGTTTTTCCATTACCATCGTTATATTGTTCATTCAGACTGATTTGCGATTATGAAACACGTATGAACACGAAGTGGGATTATCACATGAACCAATCACAGACGATCGTAACCAGTCATGTCCAATCATATTGCAATAGAGGCATTGCCATATCTCATGTGACTTTCATTCTTAATTACCCCCCACCAAACCCGCCGCACACTTTAGAGGGTCTGTTAAAACTCAATGGGCTCAATGGTTACGCTGTAACGTTACCTGCTGGTGTAGCTGTCGGACAATGTTTCTTTAGAAAAACAAGTGATTTATACACGTTTTAATATATTTTGTAATGCTGCCATTGGTTTTTCTCATTCAATTGAAATGCCCCTGATTGATTGATAGATGAATTTGAATTGTCAAAAACTGAACAGAAAAAAAAATGTGATGATCAAATGAATCTTCAGAGAAGCAGTGTTGATTTTCTGCTTTTGACAATCAGGCTACATCCTTTTTGTCCATATTGCACACCAAAATCCTTTCTCTGACAAAATATCTCAGGAGCATTTGGTCTCTGTAATAGGGGTTTAAGCAGTGTCAGACACAGAGGCGCAGTATATGCGGTTTGTGACAGCTCTGAGTCTCTGGAGAAGGCCATGTGAAAGGCGCTGCGGCTGTGTGCATCTGGGAAAGATGGGGGGCCGACAGGAACAGCTGGCTTGTGCTCATGAAACCTCCACAATTGGGAGCCAAAGCTGCCTATACATTCAATATGGCTTTTTGCCAGCATTCCAATCTGCCACCAAAGTATCACCGCCACTCAGCTGTTCAGTACGGTGTGTTCAGAGACATATGTACAGTCTGATCACATACGTGCTATTGATTGCCGTCTGCCGACGCATAAGGCCTGGAATGTGTTACTGTAGCGCTTGCTTTCGTTCAACAGTGGAAAAGGAGTCAAGGTGCAAAGAAGGCTATTCCTTGACATTCCCAACCTCTTTTAAAAACCCCGCTCTCCCACAGAGCCTGACTCCCTGTTGCTATGCCGGGGAGCGAGTTCAGTCAGGCGTTTCAAAGGTTCCCTCTACCCTTGGCATTTGA
>NC_133382.1:20593400-20637315 GCF_049309525.1 Garra rufa
CGTTACTGTTCAGAGCAATATCAAAATGCATTTGTAATGCTTAATCTTTAATGTACCCAGAAATTTGCCCATGTTTCTGACCTCCCAGAAACAGCTCTTCAAAACATTATTTTCTTCTTTAAAAAATCTTCTGTAGGAAAATAACTAAGTAGAAAATTATTTTTCATTCAAGTATCTCGTTGGGGTGCTCATGTACTACAAAGCACCTTTATACAAGCAAAAATGTTTCAGTTACTATTTTATTTTTATTCATGTTGTTGCGGTAAGGTAAGAAATGATAATGTAGTAATGTTCTCTTTTCAAGCATTGCTCAAAAAAATGGCTGGACTCCTGGTTACCAAGCGTTTCAGACTTGATCCTATGAAAGTGTGATCATGCCTAAAATATCCACAGCTCAGAGCACAATGTGGGAGTAAGTTATCAAGCTTTAAAATCACATGCACTCAGAGTGTGGAGTCAGGATAATTATTGGCAGTGACTCTCGTTTCAGTTTTTACGACAGTTCCAACTGTGAAGTCTCTGATGATGTCCTCCGGTCTCGTTTTCTACCGCTGAACAGAATAACTGTTAATTCTTCAGTTCCAGTGGTTAGGTCTTAGTGCACTTCAGGGGGCGGCAGACTGCTAGCATTAATGCTCATCTATTCACCAAAATTACTGTTGTCATCTTGATCCTGTATTAGTGCTGAAAATTCAAGAGTACAATAGGAACATGAAAACGCTTTATGATGATACTGATGGTGCTTTGCTTTGACTGCGTTCTGACATATCACCTGAATTACATACACACCGTACACAGCATTATATCTTTTCATACTTGTACCTTATACTTTTTTTAATGTATTGTATTTCTGAAAAGAGTCTACATATAGTCCACTAGAGAAAATAACATTTAAAAAAATGAGCCTGTTCAAGAGTTTGATTATTAATTCTGTGGCGTTACCTGAATGATTCACAGCTGTTTTTTTTATTTTTTTGTTTTTTTAAGTAATAGTTGTTCATGAGTCTCTTGTTTGTCCTGAACAGTTAAACTGCCTGCTGTTCTTCAGAAAAATTCTTTGGGTCCCACAAATTTGGTTTTTCAGCATTTGTGTATTTGAACCCTTTCCAACAATGACTGTATGATTTTGAGATCCATGTTTTTATTCTGAGGAAAACTTACTACACAAGGTTCAAATTCTCACTGATGCTTCAGAAGGACATATAATGCATTAAGAACCGAGGAGTGAAAACTTTTGAACAGAATGTGTCCATTTTTCTTATTTTGCCTAAATATATATATATATATATATTTCTCATTTTGTACTGCCCTTCAGAAGCCACAGAAGATACTTACATGTTTCCCAGAAGGCAAAATAAGTTCAATTTACCCTGACTATCAAATTCCAAAAGGTTTCACCCCCGGCTCTTAATGCATTGTGTTTTCTTCTGAAGCATCAGTGAGTGTTTGAACCTTCTGTAATAGGTGCATCTGAGTCCCTCAGTTGTCCTCAGTGTGAAGTTTTCATCAACTATCACTAAAAAACAACACAAAAAAAAACAACACAGCTGTGGATCATTCAGGTAACAGCACAGTATTAAGAACGGGGTCATTTTTATATTTATATTATTATTTTCTCTTGTGGACTATTTGTAAATGTCTTTTATAGGAAATATCTTAAGGTCAGTACTAAATAAAAAATAACATGCATTTTGTATGATCCCTCCTATTTAAGTAAAATAATGAACATTTTGCAGATTCTGCAAGGTGTATATAAATGTTTGACTTCAACTGTATCTAAGTGTGTGAGTTGTTCAATCGATTTTTTTAAAATTAGTTTTTCCATTACCATCGTTATATTGTTCATTCAGACTGATTTGCGATTATGAAACACGTATGAACACGAAGTGGGATTATCACATGAACCAATCACAGACGATCGTAACCAGTCATGTCCAATCATATTGCAATAGAGGCATTGCCGTATCTCATGTGAGTTTCATTCTTAATTACCCCCCACCAAACCCGCCGCACACTTTAGAGGGTCTGTTAAAACTCAATGGGCTCAATGGTTACGCTGTAACGTTACCTGCTGGTGTAGCTGTCGGACGATGTTTCTTTAGAAAAACAAGTGATTTATACACGTTTTAATATATTTTGTAATACTGGCATTGGTTTTTCTCATTCAATTGAAATGCCCCTGATTGGTTGATAGATGAATTTGAATTGTCAAAAACTGAACAGAAAAAAAAATGTGATGATCAAATGAATCTTCAGAGAAGCAGTGTTGATTTTCTGCTTTTGACAATCAGGCTACATCCTTTTTGTCCATATTGCACACCAAAATCCTTTCTCTGACAAAATATCTCAGGAGCATTTGGTCTCTGTAATAGGGGTTTAAGCAGTGTCAGACACAGAGGCGCAGTATATGCGGTTTGTGACAGCTCTGAGTCTCTGGAGAAGGCCATGTGAAAGGCGCTGCGGCTGTGTGCATCTGGGAAAGATGGGGGGCCGACAGGAACAGCTGGCTTGTGCTCATGAAACCTCCACAATTGGGAGCCAAAGCTGCCTATACATTCAATATGGCTTTTTGCCAGCATTCCAATCTGCCACCAAAGTATCACCGCCACTCAGCTGTTCAGTACGGTGTGTTCAGAGACATATGTACAGTCTGATCACATACGTGCTATTGATTGCCGTCTGCCGACGCATAAGGCCTGGAATGTGTTACTGTAGCGCTTGCTTTCGTTCAACAGTGGAAAAGGAGTCAAGGTGCAAAGAAGGCTATTCCTTGACATTCCCAACCTCTTTTAAAAACCCCGCTCTCCCACAGAGCCTGACTCCCTGTTGCTATGCCGGGGAGCGAGTTCAGTCAGGCGTTTCAAAGGTTCCCTCTACCCTTGGCATTTGAGATTGAATAAACTATAGCTTATCCATCTGAAACAGCGGGTCACTATCTCCCAGGAGCGCGACACAGAGTGGTAGAAGAGAAGCAGATAGTTAATCTTTCACCTTCTCTGGAAAAGAATGGAAGCCCATAACCCGATGTACCTACATGATAGTGTGCCTCCATCCCCCTTGCACGCCATATGTCGTCTATGAGTGTGAGGGTGGAAGAAACATTGCCAAGCAGCGTCATGTCAAAGAAAGGAGGAGAAGATTTCCCAGAGGGCAACTTGGATGACATCCCATGGCCCACTTTTCACTTTTTTTTTCTTTAGGTAACAAAAGTGTGAGGTATGCAAGTAATTCTCAGGGTCCTGAACTCAACACCCTGCTCCAGTGTGCAGTTTAATGATTTCTTTCACAATCGTCGGCTGTGGCTGAACACATCTTAACTTGTTTAGTGTCGTTATGGTCTATAGATATGGCATGGGATTGGTTTACGCATGGGGGCTGTGGGCGGATTGATTCTTGACTAATTCACAAGACTGTTTTATCAGTTCAAACACCCTTAACCCCATGTGCACTCCCACCCAAAAGACTGCATTGATGTTTTATTTCACAAAGAAAGAAACTAGAGCTCAAAGTGCATTCTGTAGGCAGTAGAAGGTATGACAAGAAGGTTTTTGCTAAAATAGGCCAATTTAGGGTGTTATTATAGTGCTTGTGAGAGAGTTTCATATTGATATTCTTCTTCTATTACACGGCTTGCAAAGCAGCTCTGTATTGATATTCCTCAATCATTATGATTTGAGATTTGTTCTGAAGTATTCATTTTGTACAATTAATTCAGATCTGTTCGTGCTATGTTGTGTAGATAATTTCAGTCTTGGGTGTTATGTCTTACTAGAATATCAATGTGCTTTTATAACGACGGACAGTGTCGCGATAATGCACTTGCATAGATTACAGTACAGCGCCACCCCAGTGTGTCTCAGCTACAGGTAGTGCTGTTATCTAATTGTAGTTTTTGTGAGCTTTATACTTTTTTGAAGAAGTGTAAGTTTGAAAATCACCCATTCAACCAGCAATGCTGCTGTCACTGTATTTGCACATCGTTATAAAGAAGTACACTTTAGCATACTTTAAAAAGAGAACTTATTATGAGTATGTACTGAATGTGAATGTTTTTGTACAATGGATTAAATGAAAATGTATTGTAGTTTAGATTCTAGTGTGTGCTTTTGACCCACTTAAGTACATCTTTACACGTAATTTCATCATTTCTTCTATTGTCTTTGAAATATAGTGTAAAAAGTGTTTTTGAATGCACTGGCAAACCTTTAAAGATACTTTAAAGGATAATTCACCCAAAAATGAAAATTCTGTAATTAATTATACACCCTCATCTCGTTCCAAAACCGTAAGACCTTTGTTCAGAACACAAATTAAGATATTTTTGATGAAATCTAAAGCTTTCTGACCCTCCATAGAAGGCAATGCAACTAACACGTTCAAGGCTCAGAAAGATTGTAAGGACGTTGTTAAAATAGTCTATGTGACATCAACCATTTGTGACCCTGAACCACAAAACCAGTGATAAGGGTCTTTTTTTTTATTGAGATCTGTACATCAAGCTGACTAAAAATGTTTGTATGGTTTGTTAGGATAGGACAATATTTGCCCGAGATACAGCTATTTGAAAATCTAGATTCTGAGGGTGCCAAAAATCAAATAAATTGAGAAAATCTCCTTTAAAGTTGTCCAAATAAAGCTCTTAGCAATGCATATTACTAATCAAAAATTAAGTTTTGATATGTTTACGGTAGGAAATTTACTATACATATATTTATTAAATATATTTTCTTTTGGCATAAAATAAAAATAGATAGTTTTGACCCATACTGGTTTTGTGACTGGTTTAAGAAAGGGTCACATTTTATGATGCTATGAGAATACTGTTTGTGCACATATGATAGCATATGCTACATATAGACATGTTTGGCCTTTTTTTGCCCATGGTTACTATAACCTGTCATTGTGTGGGAGGAAAAAAATGCAAGATTCTTTAAGAAAAACATTTGTCTGTTGCTTAGGAAATTGCAGTTGGCTAAAAATAAACCTGTCATCAAAGAGCTCTTATTTTTTCATTGCAGTTGCTTTATAGCTGCGCCAGCACATTGCAGGATCACTGATCAAGACAAGATTCATTGTCAGAGCGAGCCATGTAACATTTATCAGTCCAGAGCCCAAATTCCAATTCATATGTCACATGAACATCTATTGACCCAGATTACCCCAGAGCACCACACCAACATGATTACACCCATAATTCCCCATTATTGATCATCCATCGATCTCAGGTAATGCTACCATTAGCCCCTTTCAATTAGACATTTAGTGACTAATTTCAATAATGAAAGCAGCAGACAGTGCATTGATGTAAAGCATATTGACTGTTCTTGCTCTCTCAGGACAGTGATTCTCAGTGTCCTCCTATTATATTACATTTATTCATCCCAGCTTCTGCTTTATATTATTCACATCGCCCGGGTTTGGAAAATTACAAGTGCTGCACATTCTACCCATTAAAAAACACTACATCTCAGAGAGATAATGTAGAGGCTTGTGAGTCACACACTCGCAACAAAGAGAGACCCCGAGTTCACTCTCTTATCATGCAGGTACTCCTCACCCAGCCAGTAACGCAGCATTCTGGGTAAAAGAAGCGTCTCGAAAGCCCAACGAAGAATCAGATAATAACTCACAGGCAGTTGTGGTATGTGTTGTTTGCTTCATTATGCATTAGGCCTGAACTCATGAAACTTTTCGAGCTCTTTAAAACTGATCAACCTAGCTGGATGTTATCTAATATTAATATTGTTTGATACAGAACTACGAAAATAAGTAGACTACATATAAAACTTTACTCAGCCTCATGTCGTTCCAAACCCATAAGACCTTCGTTCATCTTCAGAAAACAAATTAAGATATTTTTGATGAAATTCGAAAGCTTTCTGACTCGGGCTGCATGATACATCGTTTCAGCATCGTCATCGTGATGTACGCATGCGTGGTAGGCACATCGCGGCAGTCACAATGCAGGGCAAAAAAAAAAAAAAATTATGTGTCTGATTTAAAAATGTACTTTCTACATTTCTAAACTTTCTATTCACGGATCTATATTTGTCTAATATAAAGTAATTAACTCATATTTAAGGGTTCTTTAAAAACTACAAAGCACACGTTGCTTCACCTACTTCATGCATGCAGTCTCTGCGTGCGCATGGCGAAATGAGCACGGGATGGGAGAAAAGTGCCGAAATGGAAGAGAAACGCAACGTCAGTCATATGGAAGTATTTTGGATACAAAAAGGATGCTGCTGACCAAAAACAAGTGCTTTGTCGGGAGTGCCTGGCAGTTGTTGCCACAACTCGCGGAAACACTATGAATTTGTTTGACCATTAGAGGGGTCATTCACATGTCACGCCTAAAACGTGTGGAAAATGCTAGACGCGCCGTTTTCACCTTCTTTCCAAAGCGCTCTGTAGCTTGCGCTCCAGTGGTGTCTGCCGTTGCTAAGCAACCATGACCTGCACTCTCCTAAAGACGCGGAAGTTTCAGCAAAGGATAAATGGATTTCCAAAACTAAAAATCGCTTGCAGTAGCTCTGCTGCTAAAAAAATGTTATCCCTGTAATAGCTATGATCAGCTGTTCCTCCATCTTGGCTAAGCTTTTATTGTTTTTCGTGAAAGGAAGAAGCTGATTTCCCTTTCATCAGGGTAAAAGCAACATTCATTATTAATTTCATAACATATTAGAGCCTTGATTTGCCTGAATTGACAGTGAATAAGGTGAGTCAAACTGTTTATGAAACAACCCAAAATAAGCTTTAAAAAGTATTTTATTTCCGGGTTTTGATTATACTTTTATATGTTTTTTATTATTTGAAAATGCTTACAAAATTACCCCAATTATTCTTGAATTATTATTTGATTTTTAAGCAGTTCAAAACACCTGATGAACATAAATGAATTTGTACACATCGCAATATATATCGCAGGAAAAAAATATATCGCAATGTAATTTTTTCCCAATATCGTGCAGCCCTATTTCTGACCCTGCATAGACAGCAACTTAACTGACACATTTAAGGCCCAGCAGGGTAGTAAGGACATTGTTATCCATTAGACATCAGTGGTTCAACCGTAATTTTATAAAGCTACAAGCTTTTTGTGCTCAAAGAAAACAAAAATAATTTTACTTAACAATTTCTTTTCTTCCGTGTCAGTCTTCGAAGCATGCTCAAGAGAGTACCATGACGCATATGTTTGTTTTTTTTTTTTTTTTGAGATGGAAAAATGTGGTTTTACAAATGCTAGAAACATGGCTTTGAAAGAAAGATTGCTATGAAATAGCACACCTAGGTTCCTAACTAATGACGAAGAATTGACAGCAGCTATCAAGTGTTAAGACCCGTTCACACCAAGCATGATAACAATAACTATAAATTAGGGATGCACGATATGAAAATTTTTTACCGATACCGATAGCCGATAATTAAGTCCTTCTTGTGGCCGATACCGATACGTTCATATTTTTATATGATGATTTTGTGCACCCAGGAGAATACAAAATCTGAGATAAACTAATGAAATGTATATTACTGTATGTATCTGGGTCTAACAATCATAGCAAACATCAGTCCTGACTCTTCAAATAAATGTTTTTATTTTTTGTGTAAGGCACCACAATTCTAAATAAATAAAATGCTTTGACATTTGTCAACCTGGATAAAATTAAAAGTGCATCATGGAGTAACGTCAGATGTCCAAATGTCCGTTAAAGCTTCTTATTGATCATATTATGAATGTGTGCAGCAACCAAATCGTACAAGGCGGGGAATAAAACATCAGAATCGAGATAAAAACATCAACTTTTCAGAATGCCGCAAGCCCAACGCAGGTCATATGACATGAACCAACCAATCAGCTTCACCCGTTCCCTTAATAACATTGAAAGCACTGCCAAGGTGGAGAAACAGCTTATCATAGCTGTACAGGAATAACCATTTTTAAATAAATTTAATAACAGAGCTACTGCAAGTGATTTTTAATGCTGAAAATCCATTTATCCTTTGCTGAAACTTCCGCGTCTTTATGGAGAGCGCAGGTCATGGTTGCTTAGCAACGGCAGACACCACAGCAGAGCAGGCTACAGAGCGGTTTGTAAAGAAAGAGAAAGCGACGCGTCTAGCGTTTTCCACGCCTTTTTAGGCGCGACATGTGAACGGCCCCTAAAACAGATTCAACGCGATGACGACCTCTGAAGTGAGATTTGTGGTGTTAAAACTTGATGGCTTTTTACCTCCTCTCAGAATCCTTGCTAAACATGTGTTGCAAATAGGAATAGCATCGTCGTCCTCTGCCACCGCAAAAAACTTCCAGACCGGCGAAGACGATGATGACGACACAGATGATGACTTATTACACGCGACAAAGTCCGAGAGTCACTGCAGTTTACAGCTGCAGTCACTTGCACTCGGAAAGCAGATGAATCTCAGATAAACCAGACTGATTGATTGATTCACCAGCAAGAGTACTTTATCGGATCGGATTTCATTTATTTATCGGAGCAATAAAAATGACGTCATTTTTACCCATATCGGGTCTGATAAATATTGTGCATCCCTACTATAAATACAACGATAACTATATTTGTGGCCATGCCAGTGAACGATAACTGTCTGTTTTTTGTTGCATTTACATGACTTCTACCAGTAGATGTCCTCAGCATGCACTACGCATCTAAACGTAAAATTGAATCTAAAAGTGAATCTAGCGCAAACTATCTGATCTCTAACATAGTCAACATAGTGGAATAAAAACAATACGTACTCTTTTCTACTGCAACTACAAAGGAGGCAATACAATGTTGCCTAACGCTAAATTCCTGAGGTAATTTGAGGCAATGTCTGTTTGCTTCTCTACAGTGTTGCGTGCTATTTCAAATGCGCAAGCCCTTTAAATTTGAATAAATTCCAATTAGCTGTCAGTGTTTTATTGTTCATCAGCTGTAAAAAAAAAAACATTATAGTTCTGGTGTGAACTCTGGTATTCTCTTAAATTTGAAACTATTTTTAGAATGTTATCTTTATAGTTATAGTTATCGTTCTTGATGTGAACGGGCCTTTAGACCGTTATTTAAGTTATTACATGCAGATGTTTTTGGTCCGATAACACCTCTGTTTTTTCAGAATTTATCAACTTGGTATGCTTCGTCGGGCCGAAAAGAAACATAGCTAACACCATGTTGTCTGATGATATCTCCCAAGGGTAACATGTAAAATGTGAAAAGCAACGGTCCTAGTAAGGAGACTTTTCTGCTCATCAAGGCTGCGTTGTTTATTTAAAAATAAAGAAAAAACTGTAATATTGTGAAATGTTAATGCAATTTAAAATGGTGGTTTTCTATTTTAATATACTTTTAAAAAATATAATTTATTCATGTGATGCAAAGCGGAATTTTCACCATCATTACTCACGTATTCAGTGTCACATGATCCTTCAGAAATCATTCTAATATGCTGATTTATTATCAGTGTTTGAAATGGTTGTGCTGCTTAATATGTTTTTGTAACATGTGATACTTTATTTCAGGATTCTTTGATAAATAAAATGTTAAAAAGAACAGAATTTATTTACAATAGAACTTTTGTAACATTAAACAAATCACTTAAAGTTTGGGGTCAGTATTTTATTTTTTTTCTTTCTTTGTGTCTTTGGAAGAATTAATACTTTTATTTAGCAAGGATATGTTAAATTGATAAAAAAGTGATAGTAAACATTGAAGTGATAGTAACATTGTTAGAAAAAAAAATCTATTTTGAATAAATGCTGTTCTTTTTCACTTTTTATTTATAAAAGAATCCTAAAAAAGTATCACAGGTTCCCGAAAATTATTAAGCAGCACAACTGTTTCCAAGATTGATAATAAAAGTAATAAATCAGTATATTAAAATGATTTCTGAAGAATCATGTGACTGAAGACTGGAATAATGGCTGATGAAAATTCAGTTTTGCATCACAGAAATAAATTAGAAATTTAGAAATTAGAAAAAAAAACTGAATTGCAATAATATTTCATAATATCAATTGTCTGTATTTAAATGGAACTTTGATGAGCATAAGAAAATATTAAAAATCTTACTGATCCCAAACTTTTTAGCGGCAGTGTTACCTCTTCATTCCCTGCTACAAATTGATGGCAGTCAGATAAGTAAGATTTGAACCATGCCAATGCACTTCCACTAATGCCAACATAACTTTCTAGTCTATTCCAAAGAATCTTGTGGTCAATAGTGTTGAACGCAGCGCTAAGATCCAGTAGCGCTAATAAAAAGATACAATTATGATCGGAATAATAGGAGCAGGTCATTTGTAAAACTAATGAAAGCAATCTTAGTACTATGATATTTTATTTTATTTTTTTATTTTTTTTATTTAACCTTTATTTATCCAGGTAAACTGTTTGAGAACCACTTCTCATTCACAAACATGACCTGTTATGATATGGTCTAAATCCTGACTGGAAATCCTCACAAATACTATTTTTCTCTAAAAAGGAACATAGTTTAGAACTTTTTCACTTGATAATGAATATTTATGTACATTTTAATTACTGTCACCATCAGTCATCCCATTAAGTTTATCATCTGGCAGATTAAAGCTATATTTTGATTGTTTTTGCTAGCTTGGAAAATATAGGAAATGTTGTGGCTCAAAGAGCGATGGGTTTTGTTATGTTCCTCTGTTGAATTCCCCCCAGATCCTCTGCTCTCTCCCACTCAAAACCGCCTCCGATACATAGTGCTGCCTCAAAAAAACCCTCGGGCCAAGAATGGCAGTTCCTTGAAGAATGAACTCATCTGAACAGCAAGGCAAATAACTCAAATGTTAAAAAAATGCAGACAAAGTCTACAGGGCACTGCAGAAACCATCTTGGCTGTTTCTAATTTCATAGCATGTTACAGTGACGAATGTGTTTTATGCAGAATACAAATCTTGTGATTTTTCTGCAAATTTTTGGGGGGGACTTGACAGTTGTTGGTTTTTTTTTAGATTGAATCTCCTCCAAAACATCTGTTCTTTGTGATTCAGAGTGCAGTGAGAGTTTTGACAGAGACTTGTCTGAGAGAGAAACATGGCTGTGAAAAACACACTTTAAATCTATCCACACCTGTCCACCCCTCAAACTGTGTGTATATTTGGGAAATGGCATCTGTTCAATCTCTATATGAAAGCACAGTCAGCGTTTGTGCCACTTAGCACTGGTTATTTACCCATTGACGTCCCCTGAAGTGTTACCTGTACGTTGTTTATTCATGCGATGACAGCAAACTCACAAGGGAAAGCTGAGTGCTGGTTTACCAGAACAGCAAAAGCTTCAGGCTACATCCTTATCCCATCCCTCGCTCCCCTCCCAGCCCCACACAATAACTTATAACTGTAAACGTCCCGGTGAAAATGTGTTCCTGCCGTCCCGGCTCACCATGATATGTGGCAAGACATCGGTTTTACAGCTCACCTCTGCTCCTGCATCTTAATGAGGCGGCTTCACTGTCAACGGCCGGGCCAAGATTCTCACGTCGACTCGTCCGATTCCTGCGAAGTGCTCCTCTACTCTTTAATTGAATCTTCTGCCCCCCTCTCCTCCCCCTAGCTCTCTTTCATTGCCAGTGAGCCAAGGGTGTGTTTAAGTGTTAATTTGTCTACTGCGGTGGGGTGGCGTCCGGTTGGCTGTGTTGGCATTGGTGCGACGGGCACACAGCAGGAACAGATGGAGTTCAGATGTGGCTTCTTAATCGTGTGCATAAATGCCGCCATTGTCGCTGTCTGAGGACAACTCTTGAAGTTGCATTTGCCTAATGTGGGTCTTGGATACTCATTTACACTAGCTTTTTGCATTAATATTTTGCATAAGGTTAGCTAATTTATTGCTGTGTGAAATTACTATTACAAAAAAAATTATATGTGGTTTTCTAAGCGCACACATCTGAAGCACACACACAGAAAGCGTCTGTCACACGGCATGTGAGGACTAGAGCTGTCGTTTTGGTAATTGAGTAATCGGTCAATTATTCTGACAATTAATCCAGTAACATAGTGTTTAAAATTACTTAAAAAAACATACATAATAACAATTGGTTCAAATAAAGTATCAAAAGCAAGATATCATATGGTTTTATTGATGATAAACTAAGTACATAATCTATCATAAACAATAGAGCTAATGTAAATTATTATGCATTATATCAAATGACTGCAGAGGGTGCCGACGGCCTGATGATTGTTTTTACACTTTACAGCTCAATCTAATCTTTGTTTAATATTGACTAAACAATGCTTAATTCAAGTGTTCACTTAATCGATAATATTTGGCCATTTCTTTACAACAGAAATGTTGCAGCCACTGTAATTTCTTGAATATGTGGACATCCAAACGTGAGGGTTTGAGCTTTCATTTTGAAATCACATTGAATAGTTAGCATATTCAGAAAGATACTAATATCAGGGCTCTGAACCGGTTCAAGGAACGAAAACGAAAAACGAAAACAAATGACATTGAACAGGAACAAAAACGAAAACGAAAACAAAATCAATTTTAATCGTTCTGAACAGAAACGGAAACAGAAATTCCAAATTAACCGGTTAATAACGGTATTTTTATCGTTCTCTTTATTATGTCAATTTGGCAGACAAAAACATTAATTCAAATTGTGTGCGCAAATGCGACGGTGACGCATACAACGTGAAATGCCCGCGAAGCAGACATCATCATCATAAGCAGAGCCCTTTCTGATGCGACGAGCTTAAGGGGCCGTTCACATGTAGCGTCTTTTGCGCGCTCAAATTCGTTATTTCAAATGTAGATGTGCTCGTTTTTTCCAGGCGCGTCCGCGCCGCATCGAGATAAAAAGATCTCAACTTCTCAGAATGCAGCAAGCGCACCGCAGGTCATGTGACATGAACCAACCAATCAGCTTCCTCACGTTTTTCCGTTACATTGAAACCTCTGTAGAAACATGGAGGAGCAGCTCATCATTGTGGTCCAGGGATTTCCTGAACTTTATGATTTGTCAAGCCCCCATTATTTTGACGCTAATAGAAGAAACAATGCATGGAGACGCATAGGCTTGGAGCTAGAGCGCAGCTGATGGTTGCTTAGAAACGGCAGACGCTTCCGGAGCGCAAGCGCCCGAGCGCTTTGTTGATAAGGAAGAAAGAGGCGTGCCTAGCGGTTTCCACGCGTTTTTAGGCGCGACATGTGAACGGCCCCTCAAGCACCTGGCTGTTTCATGTGCAAAGGTATGTTTAGGTTTAAGTTATTGTAGCCTAATTAAAACTTGTAGAGTAGGTTATAGGTTCACTTTTGCTGAAGCCCATCCAGTTTTTCCAGTAGCCTATTTGGTATATTATAATTGAAGTTGTATATAATGTTTTATAATGTTACAATGCGTTATGTTTTCTTTTACTTTTATGCATTAAATGTAAAATCATATCCACTATCTGGAGTTCTGTTTTGTTTGAGTGAAAATAGCCTATAATAGGCTATTATGTATATTAGGTAATAAGTCAACAGGTTTTTTTTATCGCAGATTAAGTCATGTGGTCAGGATGTTAAGCGGATGGTCTTGAAGGGGCTTATTTCGCTATAGTATTATCAAACAAGAAAATAGTTTAAAAAAAAATATTAGCGCATTTGTTACGAGTTTCCAGGTGAACTCGTTTACTTTCGGTTTTAAAGACAAGAAGTTCAAATGACACGAACACGGAATTTAGTTTAATCATTTGTAAATATAATGCCAAACATGTTATTTAAATGCACACTCTATCTATCTATCTATCTATCTATCTATCTATCTATCTATCTATCTATCTATCTATCTAATAAAATAACGTTATTAACCGGTATTTTTTCTAGAAAACCGTTTTCGGAACGTATTGTTTAATGAGGAACGCAAGAACAGAAACGTTATAATATCGATTCTGCTCGGAGTGAACCGAATGGATTTTTTTTTTCGTTTTTAAGCCCTGACTAATATACTTTCCTGTGTTTGCGTAGGTTTATAAATGATTTACCTTACAAATCTGATGCAATGGAGTTTCCAGATGAACGCTATATTAAACCCAAACTCACAGCAAAATGCAGAGATGGAGTTTGAGACTGTTTACTGATACGAGTTTGTGTGGAGCAGCACTTGAATCGTAGTGTTTCTGAATTCACAATAGCATTATGCTGATGATTCTTGAATATGTTTATTATATTATGCAGGGAAACGGTCTAATAATGCGTTTATTTCAAATTTCAGTCAAGGATTTTTTTATAAATCGAGTACTTTAATTAAATCGAGTAATTGTGACAGCCCTAGTGAGTACTAGTTCTCTTTCATGTCTTATTGCACTTAAACTGTCAAATACACACAAGTTTATGTTAAAAACACACGAGTTACAAAAACAGTCAGTCATGTCTGTGAAGGTAAACAGTTGGGAAAGAAATTGCATGTTTATATCAGATCTGTTTGGCAGCAGAGTAATATTGATTTATTTACTGTATAAATCCACTGCTCATTTGTCTTCTCTGAGTCTGGAACTCTAAATCAGTTCTCTGCTCATTTGTGCAGCCAATAATAGAACAGTTAGCATGCTTTGCTCTAACTTTCGCCATAGCGCTAACTGATATACCTTTGTTGCTTGCAAAAACAAAATGGCGTTGTTGTGGATGGAAACGGGCGTTAATATTATAATATTATAATAAGATCCCTTTTCTGTGTCATGGGGGGAGAGAAATCTGAGCAGCTAGTTTTTCCACAAGCTTGAGGAGAAAGGCTTACCAAAACAAAGTTACTCGGTTGTTCTTTTTCACATTTTCCCAGTTTGTAGATGCACCAGGGACCCGATTATAGCACTGAAGCATGGAAAAAGTCATTTGTCATTTTTGAATAAATCTTTAATTGGTATTTGTTTGTCTCAAATAAAAATAAAAATAAAAATATGCATTTAATATGGATTTTAAATAGAAAAAAATTTATTGCTGCCATTTTATAATTTTTTGATTCAGGGGTGCTTAGGGACACTGCTTTAGGTCTGGTTGAAGAACACCCCTTACCATGGTAAAATGGCTGTAATGTAGGCCTCCTGGGCCTTTTGCTTTATTAGAGCAGCACCATATTCCCTCTCATCTCCTGTCTGGTTCTGCCTCTGAGGCTCAGATTGTCAAACTTCCATGAAAAAACTCTTTGAAGTAAGAGATGATTCTCATATAGGGTTCCACAGAAAATTACCAGACCCTGAGACTGTTCACATAACGCCTCCATCTACCTCCCTCGATACAGTACGCAAGCCCGCAGTGATTTTTCCCAGCATAGTTTTTAGTTACTCGACTGTTTTCATTGTAACGGCCCATTTGGAGTTGTAACACCAACTTCGAAGGCTTTTATTTCTTTGAGTTCAATATGAATCTCTTGATCTAGTTTGCCATTATAAATCAAAACAGATTTGGCATCTAGGAGCTTAAGATTTCATCCTCAGGGAGATTCCATGTGATATGCCGCAATATACCGATGCCTAATTGCAATGCCCGCCTCTGCACCACACATCCTCCCCATGAACAGAAGTTAACACAATAATACATAATAAATGTACTCTAGGTACACATGTATACACAAATATGCTTTTTTTTTGTTCATGTTACATGTTTTTCTACCCTGCTGTTTGTATTTCTTTGGCGACTCGTACCGGCACGATAATAGCCAGAAAACTGAACCTTGAATCTGGGACACCTGGCTTTGAGTCATTTATTGAGTCAGCAGCTTCAGATCAGCCACTAGACCATCACAGCCCTTATTTGTCTCTGTTTCCCTCTCCCATCTTCTTTTTCTGAAGGGTCTCATTATTAAACTCTTTGAACCAACTCTGGAACAAAAGAAACAGTCACTGCAGAGGCACAAGCAGTAGCAGGGAAATTTATGTATGCACTTTTACTCATTTTAATGAATGTGAAATGGCGAACAAAAGCAACCTACTGGAACACAATTCCTACGGCCAGTATGGACTAGTAACTATAAGTTCAAATGGACAGCTGGACTGACTTTTTCCTCTTACGCATTTAGAGTGCGTGTTTTCACTGCATGATACAATCTATTAAAATGCATTCACAATGATAACATAATTCAAGATATGGGGGCAGAAAATGTGTATATTTATATCATTTCATATAGTTAATCAATATCACACAAAGAATGCTGTTTTTTTTTCTCAAAAAATCTGCATGATTACAAATGTGATATTGATTTTATACAACAGTTCAATAAACAAGAAGTTAATACTAAGAGACTTACATTTTAGACACTGTTTCTTGTTTTTGCTCTATTTCGGCAACAAAAATCATTCCAAACAGCCACAGCACTGTTTTGTGTCTGTGCAACATGACGGTGTTTCTTTCCTGAATGAATCAACCATTTAAATGATTCAGTTCAATCGCAATGACTCACTTAACAGTGACTTGCTGCCACCTACTGGTAGTTTTAAATTTTACATTTAAAGTATCTTTAAATTTGTAAGTAATTTCAAATATCAGTATTCTACGTTTTACGTAATACCGAAACATTATGCATTTATAACTGCAGGTTAAAGCATTCCATGTCCCTGAGCTGTGTATCTAAATGCTACATCAGCTTCTGTTTTTTTTTTTTTTTTGCATTGCATTGCATTGCATTGCATTGCATTGCAAAGATGAATTTTGTTGATACTGGTTTCATTTGCTTGGTAGCAGCCCAAATGTATTATTCTAATTGACTGGTTAAATGTAAGAATTTGACTCAAAAGATGAGAAAATATTGAGATTTAATTTTTCATTTCCATCATCCAGTTTTTATGTGCAAGATTTGAAGTGTTGCATAAGAAATGAGCGATAGAAACACCAAATTTCGAAAATCAAAAATCGATTCATTCACAAAAATGTTTTCACGCTCGCTTGAGGTGGTATGTGATGTGCGAAAAGATTTAATGCGAATAATGACGACTGCATGATGGGACGGCATAACCTGACTCACCAGTGGATTGAACTTGTTGCACAGCTTCTGAAATGTTGATATGGTCATTCCTAAATGCCCGTGCAAAGTCTGTCATCAGTATTTTTGTATAATTTCTTCCCAGAACTGTCTTACATGACTGCGTTCCCAAACAGCAGGCCACATTTATTCATCATTTCATCTGAAAATTATTATCTTTGGTGGCTTCTCCTACTTTTCTTAGTGATATTTATTTACAGTTTATCAGGAAGTGACACTATTGTTTTCTTTGACTTGTTGGATGGAAACAGCACTTATTCGCAAATGTTTTATGCAATATTTTAGTTTTGCACATAAATTAAACTTGCAATTTAGGAAGGAAACCCAGCAACTCCGAGCCATTTATTTCAGCAATTTAGCTGCATGTTTTAGTTCACTAAAAATAGTCATTTATTTGTGAATCAGACTATACTGATCATTGTTTTGCGTGCTGCAAATCATGTGAATAAGTTATATTCTGTTACACATTTTATACTGGTCTGAAAGATTGTTAGTTATGATGTTGTGTGTGTTAACTCTTAAATGTATTTAGTCTCCTGTAGGGGTGTAACGATATGCCTAGGTCACGATACGGTACGTATCCCAATATTGGGTTCACGATACGATACGTATCATGATATTTTGAACAAAAATTAAAACATGAAACTGAAAGTCAAACAACAGATTTATTTAAAAAAAAATAAACAAATTTCAATTTCAATCAGTTTTACATACAAGGTCACATTTTAAGGTTTAATAAAAACCTTCTGTATTAAAATGAACAACTGATAAGGTCTGTCTGTCACTGAATTTTTTTTAAATTTAACATGATAGTGATAAAATTGTCAAGATGTCAAATTCTTTAAACCTGCTAGCGATGCAAGATTCTATGTGTGTGCGAAACAGAGTCCTACCCGACGGGTGAACCGCTAAAACTGACATAACGGTGGAATAATATTTATCTGTCAGGTGCAGTGCGGGTGACATGCACGGGTATTTGCTCTTTGGACTCAATCCGGTACACGCTGACGCTGCTCTCAAACGGTCCCGTGCCTGTGTTCGCGCTCTGTCTGAAGACCGTTTAAAAGCCATTTCACATGGGACGCGTCAAGCAGTGGAATCTCTGCGCGGCTGCCGCTTTCTCTCATAGTGAAAGTGTTTTGCGGTCGAGCTGGTGTTCGCGACGCAGTCTCGGGGTAAACATATTGCAAACAACAAGGTCTCATTTTACTTTACAAAAACAAAATAAATGAAACGTAATGAAAATACTATATGTGTTATTTGCTATTTGTCATTTTATGGGACAATGACTTGCGTGGTTTTCATGTCAGACACAGTTTACTATGACATTTTACACATAATTGTATTTTTACTGCGCAGGCTATACTACACGCATTTTTTTCTTTATTAATAGCCTTTCTCCGTATTTTATGGATCATACAGCTCCAAAATGTTGCCATACTGCTGACTTAAATGAGGAGGGAGGGTCCACAATCTCTGGGTTGGTTGCCATGTTTCCTCACGTTCTTCTTCAACTAGCTCAACTTTTGCAGGCAGGCGTCACATGATTGGAAAGGTAGTCACGGGGTGTGTCGCGATTCTCCCTTATTACACCGCGACACAGGATCGTGGATCTGAGTGTCGCGATTTCGGTTTCATATCGCGTATCGTTACAGCCCTAGTCTCCTGATATTGTAATAATTACAAAATATCTTTTGATAAGAGAATAATCAGTCAATAATTCAGACGATATATATCAGAGGTTGCGTTAACCGAAAATTGTCCGTCATTGACAGATTTTTTTTTGGAAAGACGGAAAAATCTGAAGGCCGTCCGTCACTTTGACAGATTACACTGAGGATGACCTATTGTAATTTGTAGCTGTAATTCCCACTCCTGTCCAGTTGGTGGCGAGTGCGCTCCAGTGTGGCAGCAGAGAACTGAATCCAGAACCAAAACGAAACTGTACATGCGACTACAAAGACAACGATCTATCACGCCACATTATAGAGCGCCAAAACGGTATTTATTGCTTGAATTTCCTAATGAAATCGACATAATTTGAAATTTAAGACATGAGACAGGATGTGGTGTTGAACATGAAAAGTTAAGCAGTCTCATCTGTTTATCTGTTCTCTTCAAAATAAATGCCTATATTATAAATCTGTATTGTCCTGAAAATGTGAACAAACATAAATGCAATTAAATGTGGTATTAAAATTAAAATATGAAAATTAAAATGACGGGTAATAATGGATTATGACGGAATTTTTTACGACCCTGTCCGTCAAAATGACGGGCAATGTTAAAGTCTAACGCAACCTCTGATATATATATATATATATATAAATAAATAAATATATTTATTTTTGAGGTAATAATAATAGACCTAATCAAACAATAGCCTTTAGTATTTAAAGTATTTAAAATCATAGCAATGAGGCAATAATAATTGGTTCAAAAAAGTATAAAAAGCAAGTAATAATATGGTTTTATTGAACAAAACTGTGAAAATACACAATGTATTATAAATGGTAGAACTAATGTACATTATGTATTACATCAAATGCTTGCATAGGCTGCCAACGACCTGAAGATTGTTGCGCACTTTATTGCGCAATCTAATCCTTTTATGATATTGGTTAAACATTCAATTCAAATGTCTACTTAATCTTTAATATTTGGCCATTTCTTTACGACAGAAATGCTACAGACCCTGTCATTTCCTAAATATGTGGACATCCAAACAATCAAAAGTGTAAACTCTGAATGAGGGTTTGAGCTTTTATTTCGAAATGGTGATGAACAGTTAGCATATTGAGAAAGATAATGATGTATTCTTCTGTGTTTGCGTAGATTTATAAATGATTTACATTACAAATCTGATGAAATGCTGCACGTCGCATTTTCAGATGAATGATATAATAAACTCAGACTCACAGCAATATGCAGAGATTGAGTTTGAGACGCTCCACACATGTAAATGATAACTGTTTGTGTGGAGCAGCATTTACTCTGAATGGAGCTGTTCTGACACACATGTACGTTACCTACACGCATATAAATAATTAAACCACATATGTGACCCTGGACCACAAAACCAGTCTTAAGTCGCTGGGGTATATTTGTAGCAATAGCCAAAAATACATTGCATGGGTCAAAATTTTTGATTTTTCTTTTATGCCAAAAATCATTAAGAAATTAAGTAAAGTTCATGTTCCATGAAGATTTTTTTGTAAAATTCATACTGTAAATATATCAAAATGTAATTTTTGATTTGTAATATGCATTGTTAAGAACCTAATTTGGACAACTTTAAAGGTGATTTTCTCAGTCTTTTTGATTTTTTTGCATCCTCAGATTTCTGATTTCAAATAGATGTATCTCAATCAAATATTGTCCTATCCTAACAAACCATACATCAATAGAAAGCTTATTTATTGAGCTTTCATATGATGTATAAATCTCAGTTTTGTCAAATTTAACCTTATGACTGGTTTTGTGGTCCAGGGTCACATATATTAAACCTACATTGCATATATGTAACTAAATTGTAGTGTTTGTGAATTCACAATAGTGTCATGCTTATTACGATTTTTAAATGGGTTTAATATAATGCAGCATTAGAAATTGGTCAATAATGCGTTTCATGATGGACTCTTGTCCGTGAAATGCGCCAATTCCGGTATCTTGAATCGAGGAATCGTGACAGTCCTAATTTCTATATATATATTTTTTAACTTGAAAGGGTTCAATTACAGAACTAGTGACCCTATACACATTTTTACAAAACAGTATTTAGAAAACAGACATTTCCCTGTCAGAAACCCCCCTCCCCCCTGTTTTATTGTTTATTGTTATAATAAATAGACTAAGGAATACTAAGAAGGATCGCTAAAAACCTCATTTGAGGGTTAATGATGTTTGGCAGAATTCAGACACTCAGCATCTTTGGACTTCAAATTTTATTCCAGAAACGTTCATTTGCTTTCTACTGGGATGGAACTGGTAAAAAGTGTAAGCAGAAAACAGTAACTATATCTGGCAGTCAGCATACGTGCAAACTGAAGGTGAACTAATACAAATGGCATAAAAGAGAACAATCAAGCAAGTAAATGGGCGAGCAGATACGCCTGACTTGAAATGCTAGGGACAATTAAGGAAACTGTTTAAAAGGTGGATACATGTGTCTGGTGAATCACTGCAGCTAACAGATCCATTTAAAGCACATTTAATTGTGCTAGCTGGATTTTTTCTGCACATTCTTTTGTAACGTGCAGTGAGGTTGCATGCTGGGACTTCTGTGTAATCCATCGCTTAGCAGTGCGTTCGCAATTAAAACTAGGAGCACTGGCATTACTGACCATTTTGAGAAACTAGATCAATTCTAAATTGAACCGAGTCTCAGTGGTCAGTTTGCATTTATGTGTAGGGATGTATGGGCAAATATGGCAAACTACTTTTAGCTCACTCAGATTTGAAAGCAGAGATCTCTGAGGTGGAATTAAATTGAGGCTAGACATTGGAAAGAGCAAGCAGGAAATGTCTGTCTGGATGCCTGTGACAGTGTGTATTACACAGAGGGCATGTTCAGCAGACATCATTGCAGATATCTTTGACTGCGTCTCATTCCGCTCTCTAGTTCCCTGTGACGTCAATCAGTATATTGTGAGCATAAATTTGGATGATATCAAAGGCCTTGATTCACCAAACACTGGGACTCTGCTAATTGAGAGCTTTCGCATTAAAACTTAGCTGGTATTTACATTTACATTTTTAACTGTTAAAAAGTACAGCCTGTTATGTAATGTGTGCTTATCCTGCATTTTTTATTAAGAAAAAAGTACATGCATGGCTTATCATGCATAAGTGAAAAAATTAAATTTTAATCTTTTTCTAAGAACTCTAATGTAAACTCCATGCACACTAGCGATAAAAATCAAAGACAGTCAAAAGCTGTCTTTTTACATTTGCACTTGCACTTATTTCTGGTAACTGGTAAGTGAATATTGTTTTATTGCATTTCAGTGCACTGGAATTATTTTGACAATGGGACAGTCCTAAAAAAGGACAAGTGCACTAAACTAGAGAGTAGACTAAGACAGACTTCTTATTTTCAAAAATATTCATGATAGTTTTTTTTGAGGCTGACTCAGTGTGACTTCTATTGCTTTGCTCTTTGCTTTTTCCTTTGGCAGTTCTTTTTTTTTTTGACATTTTAAACTTGGTTAAAATCGCTTCAAAAATGTTGTCACTTAACAGCATCTTGTCGCTGCTTTGACTATGAGATTCTGTGAAATGACAGTTTAGACATTTACTTTTCACTTTTACTCTGGCACTCCTTTCACCTTAATGAAAAAACAAAATCAAATCTTGTCATTTAATGAAATGCATTTTGGTCTTAGCCTCATTCCCCTCACAGGGTGCCAGAAACAGTATTAAAATGTGCTCATTTCTACTGAAACCACAAGACCTGCTGGGAGTTTACAACAATCGAGTGCAGGCAGTGACCTTGTGAAGAAACACACAAGTGCAGTGCTAAATTTAGATCCAACACAAGATAATGCTAAGATACACAGTCGGACAAGAGTTCAAAGCAAGACTAATGGAACCAGAATTCACACATCAAGCATTACTAAACGAGGGAAACCTGAGAGGGTATAAATACACAAGCAAATGATTAAACAAGACACGTTCAGTGATCAATGAACATATACGACTTTGTATTAGACAGCTGAGAAACACATATAGAAGTAGTAAGTATAGTAGTAGGAAGGAATCGCAGAATCTAGTCGTAAAAATGTATAAATAAATTAAAACTAGGTCAGTACACCTAACAAGTGTCTGTGAATATTAAGCCATAAAAATACTTTAAAGTCCTCCTGTAGTGAAAATCAAGCTTTTCATGTTGTTTATTTGTCTATGTGGTGTTTTTAATATGCTTTTATACAAACCTTGTGCCAATTCATTAATCAACACCATTGCAGAGTATTTTCTCCTTAAAATGGTAGTTTCCCAAAGGTTGGCCCAGAAACATACTTTAAAACAGCACTTTTTTTGCTTTGTCACAACCATCAATAACCAATTATATCAAATGGATAGCAAAATATACTAATAGGATTACAAGCCCAAAACCAAAGGTTAAATAGAGCATTTAATAGAGAATATAGAGCATTAAATAGAGCAAAACCGCTAACTTGAATAATAATCTGCAGCAACAGTGTAAAAGCAGCCCGAAGTCAGACCCACCTCTTCTGCATTGGCGTCCACAGTTCACACGCATATGTTCATAGACGGAATTTGAAATCACAAACTAGGCTGCATTTGACCCTTTAATGTAACCGATATATCGGTTTTGCCAATTAATTGGCACCGATAGTTGGTTGGAACTATCTGTTATCGGCAAAAATCCATGCCGATAGTTTTTACGGGCTACATCCATTGTTGAAGCGGCTGAGAAGCTCCGCTGTCATTAAACCGTATGAGAGCGGCCTCTAGAGGCAGAATCACTGACAACACGTGCTGTTTGTTTACTGAACAGAGCAGGACACTTCAGATGCGGATTTAAAACATCGACAAGGAACCATAGTGCATGTTTTCATATTGTTATTTAGTAATTACTTTGTTGACTAGATGCTACTTTAGTAGAAAAAGGGCAGCATATGTTTGCTATCAAGACTGAGGGGATGCAAACTTTAGCTGCACCTCAAGAGATTAAAACAATGTGACCCAAATGTTTAATGTGACAATTCTTACCATCTATTTGCATTTGTTTAAATGTAGCGGATTACATTTATGCATTTATTAGATAGAAAGTTGCATATTTAAAGTTATTGATGTTAGAAAGCAACAGAAATTCTGCTGCATCACAAAGTGCCATTCACACAGTTTTACAATAAATACATCATATCTGTCCCAAATCCATGTAAATGTACATAAAGGGCTGGACTCATCTTGGGCTGGAAGATTGTGTGTATTGTGCTTTCTTGTTGTGGCTCTAATAAAGTCTGCATGTTTTATATAGAGAGCTAAAATATAGATTGTGCTTTCTATTTCCGTTTGCTCTGTTGTGCTAAACACTAAACTCATCTATGCGTCTTTTTGATCATTCCTGAAGTAAACTTATGTCCGCTTGGTGATTTAAATAAACAGTTTTGGACTGCCGCTCGAACTCAATGTGACGCGTCCAGTCTGTCTGTCTGTGTGTGTGAGAGAGAGAGAGAGAGAGAGAGAGAGAGAGAGAGAGAGAGAGAGACTCCTGCACTTTTGCCTGGACTAAAATTGTTTATTTTGAATAGATATTCATTAAATGTTCTATAATAGAAGCAGCTAAAATATGAGAGTATACATACAATATCAATATGATGTAATTTTAACTCTATGGCCTTTGCGTAGATGTTTAAAGATGGGCGATCTTTAGCTTGACTGTTGATATGAAATCACAATAAAAATCCATTTGTAGCATTAACTAAGTTTGATAAAAGCTGTAGAATAGCAGTATTGTTCCTTGTTAGTGTGTTCATTTCAACATTTACTGATATTTTCAAATGTTTAAGTTGCTTTTGCTAACAATAATGAACTATGAACTAACTGTAATGATCAATATACAATTAATATTAATACATTTATTCTTTTACAAATGGTTCAGTCTCCTTTTTTAAATAGTAGACCACTATTTTAGTTTCCATTAAGTATCCTTTTTAAAAACGATCAGTTGATTAATCGGTATCGGCCAGCGTGGTACAACCTAGCTATCGATATTGGTAAAATCCAATATCGGTCAACCTCTAGTTTTATCGGTCATTATCATCGCATTTACAGTTCAGATAATGCATCAGGAGGCTCTGGCTGGTGTGACTGAGTGGAGGTGAGGCTAATTTATGTATTCATAGATATGCGTATAGTAAATGAGTCAAGGGGGTAGAGTTACATCCAAGCTGTTTTAAGGCATGAGAAAATTATTTCACAAGAAAAAAACATTTAAATATGTTTTTTTTTTAATTATCAAAGCTATTAGAGTTTAAGGCACTGGTCTCAAACTCAATTCCTGGAGGGCCACAGCTCTGCACAGTTTAGCTCCAACCCTAATCAAACACACCTGATCCAGTTAATCAAGGTCTTCAGGATTACTAGAAACTTCCAAGCAGGTGTGAGTTGGAGTTGGTTGGAGCTAAACTCTGCAGAGCTGCGGCCCTCCAGGAATTGAGTTTGAGACCTCTGGTTTAAGGGATAACATTTTTGACTACAAGGGGCTTTAAATATGAATCCTGCATGTTGTGTGTGTCTCTGTGTGAATGAATGGCGCAGACGCGCGGTTTTGTTTACTATACACATACTGAATCGTGTGTGACTCTAGCAGTGTTTTCAGCGTCTGCCACATCAATATATGAGTATATGAACACAAACATAATTTCTAGAACTTCTCTGAGAGTCACTTCATGAGCATTTTATCGTTTCTTGTGAGGAAAAACTATCGTCATGTCACATCCAAATAGAAACTTAAAGGTCTTCACAGCAACCCGCCAAAATAAAAGTTTGGTTTAACTTATAGAAACTGTGATAGAAATGTATTACTTAACGTAATGCCAGTATTACTACTAAAAAAATATTAAAACATTATTTTTTAAAGGAATATTTACCAGAAAAATGTAAATACACAACAGTATTTCTGGAAAAAAATAATAGTAAATTAATAACAATAATAATAATAATATATATATATATATATATATATATATATATATATATATATATATACATTTTTTTATTTTTTTTTTTACATAAAATCAATTAATTAGACATGCTTTTGATTGTTACAGTTTAATCAAATCATTCAAATGGAATCTAAAAAATATTTAAAAAACATAGAATTTGGTAAAAATAAAACTGAATTTGATTTCATAGGGCCTTAAAAATGTATTTTTAATAAACTGCTGTTAAATTGTGTACGTTTCAATTTCACTGTGTATGATTTAAATTAATTAGACAAGCTCTTTGATTAAAATTTCTTAAAATTAACCGTTAAAACAGAGAAAAAAGAAGAAAAACTAAATTTAGATAAATATAATAAAACGCAATTTGGGAAAAAAATAAAACAGATTTCATAGTGCCCTAGGTAGTACGGCAATAAGACTAAATTTAGTGCTTGTGTATAACATCATTCATCTGATCTGTTTTGAATGTGCATTACCAGTCAAACGCTTGCATTTATTTGATCCAAAGTACTGCAAAAACTGTACAATTTCAAAATATGTTTAACATTTAAAATAACCGTTTTCAAATTAAATATATTTTAAAATGTAATTTATACCTGTGATTTCGAAGCTGAATTTTTAGCATCATTACTCCAGTCACATGACCTGTCAGAAATCATTCTAATATTCTGATTTGCTGTTCGAAAACATTATAATGTTGAAAACAGCTAATTTTTTTTTTTTTTTTTTGATGAATAGAAAGTTCAGAACAGTATTTATTTAAAAAAGAAATCTTTTGTAACATTATAAATGTCTTTATCATCACTTTTGATAAATTTTTGAAGCAATCCTTGCTAAATAAAAGTATCAATTTCTATAATTTGTATATCAATAAATGCTGATCTTTGGATATTTCTATTCATCAAAGAATCCTGAAAAAAATACTCAACTGTTTTAAATATTAATGATAATAATGACCATATTAAAATTATTTCTGAATGGATCATGTGACACTGAAGACTGGAGTAATGATGCTGAAAATTTAGCTTTGATCACAGGAATAAATTACATTTTAAAATATATTCAGATAGAAAACTGTTTGTTTTAAGTAATAGAAATATATCAAAATTGTACTGTTTTTGCTGTACTAAGAAAAAAATCCACTTATGACTCTCTTTCTGAGAAATGTAGCCACTTTGTAGCCACTTAAATATTCACTCGGTTATTAACACCCACTTGAATATGTTCTAGATCATTAGACATGATATTATTGTGCCTTGGAAAGCCTGTCTAGTTTCTCTAGGCCATACCTTTATTTTAAAACACAGTCTATTTAGTCACTGACTGACTGACTGGGCAGAAAGGTATTGGCTTTGGTTTAGGACACAGCCAAGGGCTAAAAACTAAAACTTCAAAATAAAGGGCTGACATAAAAAGTTAGACAGACATAAAGCAAAGAAATCCCAGAATGCTCCTCTCTCACTGATTGACAGTGTTTGTGTAGTGTGGTAACACTCTGCCACTGAGACATCTGATTCAATTTAGTTAGTAAGTTCGTCAGCTACTTTCTGTGCAAGTAACTTGCAAAGTGTACTGTAGCTTACTATAGTGCAACTGAAGTGTAGTACTTTAGATGGGCAGCTTGACTGTCATCTGGCTACTTGAAATTCCAAGTAGGTTGTCTTTTGATCCATACAATGATTCATGGACTTCAAGAGGGTTTATTGGATGCTGAGTTCATACAATGATTAAATCAAGCAGTTCTATGACTATGGCGGTTGTTTCTTACAACACTTGCATCAAGGAGTAAAAATGAGTCATTTGTTATGATTTTTTGGTGTATCTTTTAATAAACAGTGAATTTTAACAAACATTTTTTTTCAAATATAACTAAATATCTTCCCTTTAATACTGTAATTTCTACACTATTGCTGAAAGCCAGTTTTCTTCTTAGCAAACTATTATGTTCAGTGATGATTACACAACTCCTTCACTGACCGATCAGAACAGCACATTGGAGACTGTGAAATAAATTAGTTTACATCCTTTTCATCCTGATATCAGCCTTTCAAATCCTTACAGAATCTCATAATGCCAACCCCCTTGACAGAGCATGTGCTTCTCTAATTTCTTTATTTCATTGCCATCTCACTGGAGCATTATAATAGCATTCATGATATTAATTTCGAAGTGTGCAATCGTGATTACCTGACCAGAGAGTATTACCAACATCAAACAACTGGCCTTTTGGCTTTAAGCTAGTGGAAACAATGTTTCATAGATTAAACCCATGCTTATGTGATCTTCGAGATCGAGTCGAGAAGGAAAGCTTTAAAGGTTTTTGTTGGATTATTTGACGCACATATATGGGGCATTCTACAGAACTGGCACAAACTGCTGTCTCACAACCAAAAACTACTTTTAAAATGCATTTAAGCATTCAAATCTTAGATGTTTACTAAGATCATTTTATTATCTATTGAAACCCACAATAATATTTTAGATATCGGTAAGCTTAAATATATATAAAATCATCATTTAATGGGTACTTTATTTTGAGAGGTGGCTGTCCCGAATCCTAACCCCTGAATTTCATCATATTGAAATCATTTTTGCATTTAATTCCATCGTTGTTTTAAAAATGTCTTTTTGATTCTTTTAATCTATATACAGTCAAGCCCAAAATTATTATACAGCTTGGACTATTTGGAATGGTACAGAACTTTGGATTTTCCCATAGACTGTGACAGTTTGCAAAGGGTATGAATAATTTTGGATATGCCACTTTTTGTACAAATGTAAATATAAGCTGAGAATTTATTTTTTTTTTTTTTCCACATTGATGCCTCTTGTACATCATCTTATTATCTTTTGGGAGATGTTTGTGACATTTCTAATAAATAAAAAAAAAAACTTGCTGGTTGGATAAAAGTAACTTTAAGTCAGAATTGTATGAATAATTTTGGGGCTAGACTGTATATATTTTATATAACTTTGTAAATAATGAAAAAAAAATGTCCAGCATTTTTTTGTCAATACTGAAACAGTGTTTTAGTCAATATATAAATATTATATATATATATATATATATATATGCAAGGAAGATGTAAGGAAAATTAACTGCACTATTACTAGAAATGTGCACCTTGGGCTATTGCATACATACAAAATTTGTGGAAAAAGCTGTTTTTTCATTACGTTTCCAATTCCAATTCTATAGAATGGCCCATATACAGTCCTCAATTTTGAGTTAAATCCAAAATGTTATGGTGTTTTTGTAGTTGTTTTCAGAGCAGTGCAATGCGTCAGCCATAGAATTGTGAGATCAACAAATTAAAGCGCAGCCGAGCATTTACTAGCATGATTTTGAATTCATTAATACAAATTATGAGGTGAAACAGCTCAATGCATTTGGGAAAATTAAAATGCCGAGCCGAAACAATACACAGGCTAATGTTTATGAGAATCGCAGTGCATGAAGTCAAGAAAGTTTTTGTTCTGATGATCTTTATACCCTCTGGTAACATCTGTACTGGACTGGCTGTGGGAGGTGTGTTGCAGTTTGTTTTCAAATCACTTGGGTATATTGCAAGAACAAAATACAAAAACACCATACATACATCTTATATAAAAAGCTCATATATAAGATGTTCAGCATAGACTGGCTCATCAATAATAGACAAATGCTCACATTTTGGGAGAAATAAACACATCTAGTGGAATGGATATTCAGCTTCTGTGCAGACTCTATTCGCCGCTGTTGTCGAACAGTAGCAGAAACATCTCAGTTTGTCATGTATGCTAGATAGGGATTTTCTCCAGCGAAGCTGCACAATGAGTCTTTTCCCTTTGCCATCTGTAGTTCATGAATAATCATTGAGAAATGACCTCTTCGGGGTTTTTCAAATGTCTTGGCCTTTTCTCGGACGAGTCCAGCACCCAGAGGTAACTGTGCAGATTGGTGATCCTTTAAGAGTGGCTATATCGTTTCTCTCAAGGATGGTCTGCGCTCCTCCCATTCCCACTCTTTCTTTTCCCCACCATCCTTCTGTCTCTCTTATTCACCTCTTCTCTCTACCCTACACAAATCATTGATTTTTCAGAGGTTCTATAAAATATTCACGATGTGTGGGCAGGCTCTTTCTTTGGGAATTTGGTGAGGGGAAAATCATTTTGAAGGCAAAGTCGTAAAAGGAAAAAGAGAGAGACAGACAGACAAAAGGAAAGAAAGAGAGAGGGAGAGAAAGGCAAAAAAGAAAAGGCAAGATAAGAGCCATGGAAGCCTTTCTAGCCTCGTGTTTGGAATATCAATGGCTCACTTTGGAACAACTCCTGAATATAAATAAATAAGCAGATACACTGATAAAGATTGCTATCCGTGGTTCTTGTATCTCCATGCTCTCCTCTTAAAGCCTCGGATCGAATCGATTCCAAGCAGATTCTCACTCTCTTCGGCTCGGAGGACACACTTCTTTTGTTTTCATTCTTCCATCTGTCACACCAGCTCCTTTTTCCACTTGAGTTTTTACATCATACAGTATCATTGAGAATGAGAATATAATTTAATTACAGACCACTATCTGTTTTTCAGTAAAACAATTCGATGTAGAGATGTTTCTTCAACTATACTGTTAGCCCTGTAGACTTTTAGAAAATAAATTTTTTAATTTGCTTTCTAGGGTAAAAATGTATATACATTGCCGTTCAAAAGTTTGTGATTAGTACGATTTTTAATCTTTTTCTAAAGATGTTTCTTATGCTCAAGGCTGCATTTATTTGATTAAAAATCCAGAAAAAACAGTGATATTGTGAAATAATATTTCAATATAAAGTAACTGTTTTCTATTTGGATATATTGTAAAATGTAATTTATTTCTGTGATGCAACGCTGAATTTTCAGTATCATTACTCCAGTCTTCAGTGTCAAATGATCCTTCAGAAATCATTTATTATCAATGTTGAAAACAGTTGTGCTGCTTAATGTTTTGTTGGAACCTGTGATAATTTTGTTTCTGGATTCTTTAATAAATAAAAAGTTAAAAAGAACAGCATTTATGTAAAATAGTAATCTTTTGTAACTACCATTTAAAGGTTTGTGGTCAGTAAATTTTTATTCTTTCTTTGTTTGAAAGAAATTCATACTTTTATTCACCAACGATGTGTTAAATTGATAAAAAGTGATAGTAAAGACTGGAAAATATTTCTTTTTTGAATAAATGCTGTTCTTTTACACGTTTTATTCAGCAAAGAATCCTAAATAAAGAATCATTTGTTTCCAAAAAACATTAAGCAGCACAACTATTTCTAACATTGATAATAAAATAAGTCAGCATATAATAATGATTTCTGTAGGATCATGTGACACTGAAGACTTGAGTATTGGCTAATGAAAATTCAGCTTTGCATCACAGGATTGAATAATATTTGAAAATATATTAAAACAAAAAACCTTTATTTTAAACTGCAATAATATTTCACAATATTACAGTTTTTGGTAAAACTTTAGAATAGGTAACACTTACTCACAATTAACTATGACTTATTAGCTTGCATATTACTAGAATATTGGCCATTTATTAGTACTAATTAAGCACATATTAATGCCTTATTCTGCATGACCTTATTCTACATCCCTAATCCTATCCAATACCTAAACCTAACAACTACCTTACTAACTATTAATAAGCAGCAAATTAGGAATTTATTGAGGGAAAAGTCGTAGTTAATAGTGAATAAGTGTTGCCTATTCTAAAGTGTTACCTGTTTTTTTCTCTGTAGTAACACTGTAGTCTTCTTTGAAAAACAGGTACAGTAGATTGTGGGAAGAAAAAAAAACTTTATTAGGTTTAAAATTCTTGGTTGTGGTTAAAAATATGCAACAACTTGGGGCATATTGTTCTAAATAGTTTTTGAACATCTTCCAAAACAGTTTTTATATTCTGTTTTAATAAAAATCAACCCTTGGAACATGTAACAGAAAATCTTTATATTTTATTTTATAGGGACAGGTCCAGATGTCCATATAAAAGAAAACCACCTCTTACGATTTGATTGCTCACCCTAAAATGTTCCCATCACCCAAATCAGCGGCTGTACCTTTAGTAAAAACCTAATACAGCCTTTTTATGGTTTAAATCAAGGCAAAGGCAGCATCAAGATATGACAGTTATTTTTTTGATAGAGCCAACAAATAGCAGTTCTTGTGCAGCTGGTTGCCATCTGGCTTTAACTTAGCACCTTTTCTAGCTCATTTAGCACATAACCTTTTCTAAGACAAGCACATTATAAATCAGAGAAGCCACACTTAAATGAATCTGCACCCCACTTGTCAAAAGTCTGGACACATCATTGGTCTTTTTATGGTTTCTTTCAATCTGTTTGATTAGTAGTTCTCATTTTAATTCTTTGGTGACTCTTTTTTTGAAGGTGGGAGGGACGATGTACAACACCGGCCGCCATGTCTCACTCCGACTGGACAAAGAGCACCTGGTGAACATCTCCGGTGGACCAATGACGTACAGCCATCGTCTTGAGGAGATCAGGTTACACTTTGGAAGTGAGGACGGACAGGGCTCTGAGCATCTCCTCAACGGCCAGGCCTTCTCTGGGGAGGTGAGTGGGCTACAGATCAGATCGTAGAGCGCCAGTAGCTGCTGATATTCATCAGCCTATTGATCTCTTAAGGTCATCATCTAAGAGCAAAGTGTAAAGACAGCAGGCCTCGAAGGTCAACAGCGGCTGCAGGCTGAAGGCAAAACTCTCCATGGCATCGCTCTAAAATATTTAGATGTTTTTACGCACTGACAGATAGCCACAGTGTGCCTCAGAGCATGCATTTCATGAAATGTTTAACATGGTTTGCATCACAGTTTGCACCCTGCTGAACAATATCCTTTAACATACTGAAAAGCGCATCAATATTTTGGGCTGCAGTAGTCCTAACTGTATTGCTGATCACTTACTGTGCTCATTCTCCCACTAACAGAGCCATAACATTGGGGAAAAGCATCTCAATTACATTGGCGGTGTAAATTTTGCATGCGCTGCACTGCGGCTTCTATCATTTGATAAAGTCACCAGTCAGTGAAGTCCTGACATTTCTCTTTGAGGGTAATAATACCAACGATTTGTGTGGCAACAAAATAAGCGTGAGCTTGACAGGCAAATCCCCAGTAATTAATGATTATAATTTCTTTCCCCCCCGCGGCAGCCAGCTGATAATCCAACAATAATAAAACAAAGTGTCAACAGTCTATCAGGGCAAAGCGAAGCGTGACCCGGGCACCAAAAGGCCAGCTCTGTCTTTCACTTTTATGTTTAAACCATTAATTCTCAAGGTAGACAACAGTGGCTAAATCTATATTCATTTCTGTGGTAGTTGTTATTGCTTCAGCTAATGAATTTATGCTTTGACTGTATCTGGAGAAAGATGTCTGTTGGCATATCCATTCATCTCAGTTGTTCAGCTAGCACAGGACTCCACAGAAGTACATTATCTTTCAAAAGTTTGGGGTTAGTACGGTTTTTTTTTTTTTTTTTTTTTTTTTTTTTTTTTTGTAAAGAAATGAATACCAGTGGTGTAATTGCTACTGAAATTCAGCTTTGCCATAATTTTGAATGCCATTTTTGAAAATTCTTTTGAAAACAAGTTTTGTGAGCAGAAGCAACTTTTTTTCAAAACAATGAAATAATCTTATAGACTTCATTTCAACTCTTGAATGTAATTGTGTAAAATTAAAAATCGTCTCACATTTAATCTAAAGCAGGGGTTTAAAACTCTGCACAGTTTTGTTCCAACCCTGCTCCAACACACATACTATGCAGTTTTCAATTAAGCCTGAAGGACTTGATAAGTTAGATCAGGTGTGTTTAATTAGGATTGCATCTATACTCTGCAGGGCTGCGGCCCTCCAGGACCGGAGTTTGACACCCCTGATCTAAAGGGTTAATTCACCAAAAAAAAATAAATTATCCAATTATTTACTCAACCTCAAAGCATTCTACGTGTATATGACGAATTTCAGTGAATGCAATCAGAATTAAAGGGATAGTTCACCCAAAATTGAAAATTTGATGTTTATCTGCTTACCCCCAGGGCATCCAAGATGTAGGTGACTTTGTTTCTTCAGTAGAACACAAAGATTTTTAACTCAAACTGTTGCAGTCTGTCAGTCATATAATGGCAGTCAATGGGCACCAAATCTTTAAGAGTAAAGAAAACAGAGAAAAAAACAAATTAAACCCTGCGGCTCGTGACAATACATTGAGGTCTTGAGACACATAACGATCGGTCTGTGTAAGAAACTGAACAGTATTTATTTCATTATTTACCTTTGATCTGACAGAACTTTCAGCTGTACGGATCATGTAACCATTGACTGCCATTATATGACTGACAGACTGCAACGGTTTGAGTTAAAAATCTTCGTTTGTGTTCTACTGAAGAAACAAAGTCACCTACATCTTGGATGCCCTGGGGATGAGCAGATAAACATCACATTTTCATTTCTGGGTCAACTATCCCTTTAAGTTAAAAATTGTTCTGTTCTGGCTCCTTCAAGCTTTATAATGCAATGGGCAGGTCCAATAAGTCCAATAAAGCACATCCAACCAAAATAAAATAAAATGTGCCTCACACAGATCCGGGGTATTAATAAAGGCCTCCTGTAGCAAATCGATGCATTTTTGTAAGAAAAATATTCATATTTAAAATGTAATAATCACTTTAATCTAGCTAACAATTTAAATATGGATATTTTTCTTTAAAAAACGCATTGATTCATTACAGGAGGCCTTTATTCAAGTGATGCACTTTTTTACTATGGATGGATGCGCTTTTTTGGACTGATGAAGAGAAACACCCAAACAATTTTTAATACAACTCTGATTGCATTCGTCTGAAAGAAGGATATCATGTACATCTAGGATGCCTTGAGGGTGAGTAAATCATGGGCTAATTTAGATTTTTGGGTGAACTAACCCTTTAATGAGATGAAGTGTGAAACAAATAGGCCACATCCCAGAGGAAGTTCAATTGGAATTTGAATCGGAATGACCGCAAGAATTTACTGAATTGTAATGCAAAGAAATTCAATCCAGGGGATGCATTCTGGGGAAAGTTCCTGCCATGGTCCAAAAATGTGAATAATATCAACAAGTGTATATATATGCAAGGCCTATACATCTCAAGGCTTTTCAAAAAACAAATTTCTGTCAAGTCAACAATCAAAGTTTGTCTGGACAGACTACTTTTCCAGGTAAAAATTAGCGAATTTACATTTATTGTAAAGGGATAGTTCACCCAAAAATGAAAATTCTGTCATAAATTCCTGTCGTTTCAAACCTTTCAAATCACTGACAAGCTACGCAATAACGCGTTCATAACCGAATGCTATTCATCTGCGATTATGAGCACGATTTTGCGTAGCTTGTCAGTGATCTACGGCTCTGTGTTTTAAATGCCAGCCATCTGAATGCATGTGATGGAGATTTACTACCAAGCACAGAACCGGCTTTACTGACGAGATCCTCATGACAATCGCATGCGATTAATCGTGCAGCCTTAGGCCACTAGAACATTTACAGAAGTTTTGTGGCAGACTGTCAACTGCGCATGTGCATAATGTGTGTCTGTACGTTCTGGAAGAATGACTCACTCTACCGGCACCTTTTAATATACATTTACATTCAAACTGTAGGTGTGCATCATGTTTGTTTCAATTTAAATAACATCCTAAGTGTGGAGTTTTTTTTTTTTTCACCTAAACTGAAATTACCAGCTGACTAAAATCTGTAGAGCAGAAAGAAAAATGATGTCATGTTTATGAAAGAGCTTTTAGAATCACTCTTGCTCGTGCTCAGGAATAGCTTTGTATAAAAACGTCTGAAAATGTAAATTAAACCAAATGAGCCGGGACTGTGGCTGTCCTTGAAAAGAGAATGGAGAGGAAGAATATTACAAGTTAAAATGACAAACACATTCCCAACCAGTGACTGTTTTGCATTCAAATGCAGCCAAGCTTTTAAGCTTTATTTGGATGTCTGTCTCCGTAACATTCAACACGGCTGCCTTTCTCTGCTCTCATTTGTTCTATAGTAATAAAAGATTATGTCTGACTGATGCTCACCATACCCAGAGGGAAGTTGCATCTCTGCAGATGCGTTGCAACACCTCTGACTTAATACATGCGTCGTTCTCCTAGATCCGATATGGGCAGTCTCACGCACAAGCTGAAAATGAAACACCAGTGATGAAATGAGTGCTAAAATATTCAAGGTGTTTTTTTAGAAACATGCCTAGGTGGTTTCCCTATTTCCTCTTGGTGGAAAAAAATAACAGCAGCAAATAAACAATGTGCTGCATTTTAGATACTCTGTCTAGCATGCACAAACAACTGAAAAGCTTTTCACAAAGATTTGTCTGTGCTGTCTTTGTCTGTTTCCATTTTACATGCTTCACTGTCTCTCAATAAACCATGTAATCATTTTGCAGTAATATACATATTGACCTTTTAGCCATCATTTATAGGTGTATTAAGGGGATAGCTCACCCTTTACTTTTTTTTTTACTTTTGTCATCATTTACTTGCGCTCATAGGAAATACCATAGATAACAAATACCAAAGATATTTTGAAAAATGTGTGTGTGTGTGTGTGTGTAAAATTAAAGTCAGCAGGGTTTAATATTGTTTTATAGAAATCTTTTTTCGCCATTAAATACAAAAAAATTCTCAGAATTATAAACTTACAATTATGAGTTATAAAGTCAGAATTGCAAGATGTAAACTCACAATTGCAATATATACTCACAATTGCCAGTTATAAAGACAGCATAGCGTGATATAAACTCGCAATTGGTAAAAAAATAAAAATAAAGAATTGCTACTGTAGATTTGAACTCAGAATTCTGACTTTTTTCCCCCAGAATTGCGAGACAAACTCACAATTCGTAATTGTTTATATCTCACAATTATGAGTTACAAAGTCAGAATTGCAAGATATAAACACTCAGTTCTGACTTTTTTTCTCAGTATTTGAGATTTTAAACTCACAATTGCGAGTTATGAAGACAATGGGGGATAAACTGACATTTGCTAGAAATAAAGGCCCAATCCCAATTCTATTTTCTACCCCTTCGCCTACCCCTCGTCCCTTCCCCTTGTCCCTTGAAACAAAGTGGAAATGGGACACCACTACAACACTGTTATACGTCATCATACGTTGTCGCTAGTTCCTAATGTTACGTCAGAGGACATGTGCCGATGTTTATCACACATTTCAAGATGTCAAAAATGTTGTCATGTTGCAAAAAGTACAAATGTACGGTGTATGTACCATTCATTCACATGTACACATATGGCCATAAGCAAAACAAACAACGCGTTATCACATTCGTGGCAAATTGCTAATCGGTGTAGTGGTGCCGGGAGAAGTGGGTATATGCTCCATGATTTTGGCTAATGCAGGACACTACTGAATAATGTGCATCAGAGGGGATTTAAAAAGTGGAAGTGTGTATACACCGTATACTTGCGTACACCCTCCACTACACCACCGTTGCAAATTGCCGTGCCACTGGTCTTTCATGTTTCTAACATGCAGTCAAGTGTATATGACATAAAAATATATTTTGTAATATCGTGCAATCAGTGCTATCTGCTAGCAAACTTTAGCGATTTTTTTGCAAACGTTTATTTACAAAACAACACCATAAACACAAACACAAGATTGAAGGTAATATACATATAATGAAACATTGTCATAAAAATCCTTATTAAAGGCAAAAATGACTTGCATTTATGGGTCTGCTTGCTCGAGTGAGCAGCCATGTTGGAAATTTCTCTTAGCCCTTCGTTTGAAGTGAGGTCCCGAAAAATCTTCGTTTGGAGGGCTATCTGGCCCTTCCCCTTACCCCTACCTCTCCAACCAAATGAGAAATGAGACACCCCTACCCCTTTACGTGAACGCACAAAATGGAGGGGTAGGGCTAAGTGTATGGGTAAGGGGTAGAATTGGGATTGAGCCAAAGTCAGAATTGTGAGATATAAACTCAATTCAGCCTTTTTTTTTTTTTTTTTAAATTGCAAGATGTAAACACACAATTGTGAGTTACAAAGTCATAACTGCAAGATATAATCTCTCAATTCTGACTTTTTTCTAGCAAATGTGAGATAGAATAGCGACAAGACAAAAACAGAATAGCTGGATATAAAAATAAAGTCAGAATTTTGAGATTAAAAACTAGCTATTCAGTTTTTTTTCTAGCAAATGCGAGTTTATATCTCACAATTCTAAGTTACAAAGCCACAACAGTGAGATATAAACTCACAATTGTGAGTTATAAAGACTGAACAGCGGGATATAAACTCACAATTGCTATAAATAAAGTCAGATTTATCAGATATAAAGTCATAACTGTGAGATCTAAACTTACAGTTCTAGAAAATGCGAGACAGAAAAGCTGGACATAAACTCACAATTCCTAGAAATAAAGTCAGAATTGAGAGATAAAAACTAGCAATTCTGACTTTTTTCCCCTCACAATTGTGAGATTATATCTCACAATTATGAATATTGTGATATAAACTCGCAAGTTATAAAGTCTAGTTCTGAGGAGAACAAAAGACAGATTTGTTCTCAGAATTGCAAGTATATCCCCCAGTTTCACAGACATGGCTTAAGGCTAGTCACAGACTAAAATGCATGTTTGAACTGTCTCAACTATATATCTTGCTCTGACATATCTTAAAATACTCCATTGTTATGTCTCAAGATGCACACCTGTAATGTTTTCTTCTAAGGCATTTATATAAAAGCTGCCTTAATTTAATGTCTTAATTTAACTAAGGCCTAGTCCTGGCTTAAGCTTACCCCTGTCTGTGAAACCAGACCTATATCTCACAATTCTGACTTACTCGCAATTGTGTGTTATAAAGTTAGAACTGTGAGATATGAACTCGCAATTTTGAGAGAAAAAAAGTCAATTGTGAGATATAAACTCGTAATTCTAGGAAAAAAAGAATTGTGAGTTTATATCTTGCAATTCTGACTTCATTTCTCAGAACTGTGATGGAGTTTCTCAAAATCATGCAATTCTGATTTTATAACTTGCAACTGTAAGTTTATCTCTCAAAAACCTGAGATTGAAAAAAAGTCAAAATTGTGAGTTTGTATTACGCAATTCCGAGAATAAAACTTTGAGTTGTAAGATAAAAACTTGCTATTTTATTTTTTATTCAGTGGCAGGATTCCACAGTTCCACATTCCCCTACTTTTTCATTTTACAGACAAAACATTCTTCAAAATACACTATATTGCCAAAAGTATTCGCTCACCCCCTTCTAATGAACAGGTTTAACTACTTTAGTAATTGACTTGTACGTATGGGTACAGTCATTTTAGACAAATCCGAAACTTTTGCAACAGAGATGGAAATACAATTTTTAAATACATTAGTTATGTTTCCATATTTGTTGCCACAGTTTTAGAAGTGCCTATTTCTGTTTTAAAGAAGGGGTGTCCCAATACGTTTGTACAAGTCATTGGTGTTTGGTGACGAGTTTTTGGCTCAAGGTCTGCATTTAAAGTCACACCAGAGGTGTTCAGCTGGGATTAGGATTTGGCTTTATGCAGACCAGTCAAGTTCTTCCACACTGACTGAATCAGTCATTTCGATTTGAACCTTGCCTTATACACAAAGGCACTGTCATGTTAGAATTGAAGAGTGTCCTGTCCAAACTGTTGCTATAAAATTAGAAGCACACAATTCCCTAGAATATAATTTTATGCTTAAACTTTAAGATTTGTACTCATGGAAATTACTAAAGTAGTCAAACCTGTTCATTAGAAGGGCAATACTTTTGGCAATATAGTGCATCTTTTTTTTATGTCCCACAGTCATTCATACAGGTTTGGAAGCACATGTGAGTAAATGAACTTTCCTTTTTGTTTTAACTACCCCTTTAAGTTATATTCATACATCACAATGCACAAATAACAACTGCATAAAATCATTATGCAATGATGCATCTTATTACCATATAATACCATAATCTATGATGTAATGACTGAAATGTGAGGTATGCAGATATTGCAGTTTCAGAATTAAACAAGAGTCTCAGACTTTTTATAAAACAATCGAATGCATGAATATTAAAAAAAAAAAACTTTACAGCCAACACTTCTGTTTTAGATCCCCTTCTCACCCATTCATTAATTTCTAATTATCAATGATAGCAAAATAACACATTACCATCACTGTTCAGAGCTTAGATGCCACAGTATATTTGCTCATTAAAATCCCATTTTCATATGTCCTAAATATAGCAAAGTGCCATCTAAAAAAGTACAGCAGAAAATTGGAAATCATCAAACTTCCACCATAACTAATTATATTATGTTGTAAATTGCATAACAGCCCTCTTCATCACATCCCATCCTACTAAAACACAGAATGCCACGCCATGCTGTAAGCCGAAGCCCCAGTCTGATGCGTTTCACAAGCTACGTGCTCCTTCACAGGACACCTTAACGTAATCAAATAGGATTGTTCTCCATACTCTCGGGCTTCCGTATATTTGCTTTATGAGCGCACGCCTCGATTCATCCGCTATTGGATGGCGGTTCCAGGCGACTGCTTTTCATTTGCCCTGTTAGCGCTGTCCACCCCTCTTTTTGCTATCGACTTGCTGTCTTTATATTTCGCCCATGGTAGGCCTAAGCCAGCTATCACACAATAAAGAGCTTGTCAGGCGGCCCACCAGAGGCATAAGCTGTCTCCCGTAGTAGCAGACACACCTCTCCTCTCACGGCCTGACAGATCCGTCTGTGTGCAAGGATGCGCTGAACATTTCCTGCTACTGTTCGACACCTTTCCACCATCTGCAAAATTCACAGAACCAATGAATCCGGTGAGATGAGCACCTCAGCTTTTTGCACATATAACGCGACTTCTTAGAAAGCCTATGAAGTCGGCTGAGTGTAGATCGCTTCAGACTTGCTTTCAAACATAAGAGTTGTGGGGGAAAAAATGGCTTCCCACAAAAAAGAAAAAATCTAATCAAATTAACATTCGCCCTGTAATCGCGTTCCTCCACACTTGATTAAGTTTATAGACGATCTGTCACTCCCTGGCTCCCCTTTTGCATATTTCATAATTACTATCAGCCACACAGTTTTTAATTTATTTCTTAAAAAAAAACACAGCAGGCTAAACAAGGCTTGGTAAAGAAATGATCTCTTCGTTCCTACCAAAAAACAAAATAAAAAATGTTCGATGCCGCTCCCGGCAACTCTACAACAGTCCTCAAATTGTTTACAGCGCTCTGTAGTTGGATAAGGCCTTGAAGGACACACTTTTTCCCATTACAAAAAGTTATTTTACAATTATTGTTCTCTGCTCAAGGTAATCTGTACATGTCTTGGCTCTGCTTCCTTTCTGTGGAGTTCACGGAGAAGAAATTGTGTCCTCTTCACCTATCTAAACTGCCTAAGTTTTAAAGCTCTTTCACAGGGACAGTGTGCGCTCAAGCGATTCACCGGAGGAAGATTAGCTGAGCTTCACAATGAATTCGAATTTAAATTTGACAGACATGTTCAAACAAAGAGAGAAGCAGCTGTTTACCTGTGATTGTGATTCAGAGCCATCTGTAATGACAAAAACTCAGGCTGTTATCCAAATTGACTTTAAGCTCATTCAAACTGCCACGTATTTATTTTTTCATATTTATTTGAGGTGAAAACAGGTTGTAAGATTAAATCCGCACTGTGAAAACTGGATTTTCAGTAATTGCCGTCCAAAGTATTATCAATCAGTAATTATTCCTAATTATGCTTTCATATTACATAAAGTCCAAGAGAAATTTGGACTTAGTATCTCAACACCTGCATAGCTGACACTCAGGTAAAAAAAAAAAAAAAAAGCAAAGACAGTACTTGTACAAGTTTCCCTGTGCCATGTATTGAAGCTGGCACCATTTTGTCCTTGATGGTGAGCAAATAGAAAAGTAGGGATGCATTTTTGAACTAAACAAATGAACATTTTGTCTTTACACAGGTGCAGCTAATACATTACAACCATGAGCTGTACACAAACTACACAGAAGCTGCTAAGAGTCCAAATGGCCTGGTGATAGTGTCTATATTTATGAAGGTGAGTAATGATCATACACTCAAAAACTGAAAGTGAAAGCTCAGAAACATTTCAAATTTAAAACTTAAATTTTATATTTAAACAATATTTTGTGTAATCTCAACCAATCCTATGTACCATCCACTGCAGTTTGTTTCTCAGAAAATTATAAATTACAAATGATTCACTCAAAATAGGCAATCATTGTTTTTGTTTTTACTGTTGAATTTATCCTAAAGATGATGATTAACAATAACTATATACACTACCAGGCAAATGTTTTTGAACAGAAGTCTCTTCTGCTCACCAAGCCTGCATTTATTTTATCCAAAGTACAGTAAAAACAGTAAAAATGTGAAATATTTTTATGATTTAAAATAGCTGGTTTCTATTTGAATATATTTTAAAATGTAATTCATTCTTGGGATTTCAAAACTGAATTTTTAGCCTCATTACTCCAGTCACATGATCCTTCAGAAATCATTCTAATATTTGCTGATCAAAAAACTTTGTTTAAAACTTTTTTCAGGTTTCTTTGATGAATAGAAAGTTCAGAAGAACAGCATTTGTCTGAAATAGAAATCTTTTATAACATTATAAATGTCTTTATCATCAATTTAAAGCATCCTTGCTAAATAAAAGTATTAATTTCTATAATTCCCTGACTCCAGTTTATTTCAGATAAATGCTGATCTTTGGATCTTCCTATCCTGAAAAAATGTACTATGTACTGTTTTAATTACTGATTATGATAATTACATCTATTATTATATACTGTATAAAACTAATAATAAATGTTTCTTGAACAGCAAATCAGCCTATTAGAATGATTTTTGAAGGATCATGTGCTTAAAATGTAACTTTGATCATAGGAATAAATTACATTTTAAAATATATTCAAATAGAAAGCAGTTATTTTAATTAGTAAAAATATTTCACAATATTACTGATTTTACTGTATTTTGGATCCAATAAATGCAGGCTTGGTGAGCAGAAAAGACTTCTTTAAAAACATTAAAAATCTCACTGTTCAAACACTTTTGACTGGTAGTGTACATAGTATAAAGTACAGCATCTAGTTTGTTTCTCAATTTGAATTAGCACATTCATTCTTTGGATGGAGGGATGGATAGAGGAAGAGACTGAAACAATTAGCCATGCAATTAGCAGACAACAGGCAAACTAAGTGTGCATCTCCCGGTCATTCTGGAAGGACAAGGTTATGAAATAACTTTCCCCTTCTTTACTAAAGGACAGTGAGTAGACATGTCTGCAGAGACACAGAGAGACCATTACATAATGTTTTCCCTCAGGACAAGAGTTCAAGCTAAGATAATTAACCCATCCAGTGTCATTGGCAGACTTAGTCCTCTTTTCCCTTGACGTGAGTCTGGTCCAGTCACCTCTGCTGTCTGTCCATATGGAAGACGCCTAATTCATGCTAAATAATTACAGTCTGTGCATCAAAACCTAATACGGTCAATCTCCATTTACTATCAAAAGACAGTAAGACAGACATCTGGGCTAAGATGACAATTATTATATTCAGTGGCTTCTCCTAGTTTTCTTAATGATATTTAGTGCCAGTTTATCAGGAAGTGACTATTTTGTTCTTTTTGACTTGGATGGAAACGGTGCTTATTCACTAATGTTATAAGTGATATTCCAGTTTTGCACTTAGTTAAATTTGCAACTGAAAACCCAGCTACTGATGTGATTCATTCGGCTGTGCTAAAATCGACAACTGGCCAAAAAAAAGCTTGCTGATTTTGATTCGAAAAACCATATAAATATTTGTGCTGTGCAACAATTATTTATGATTAATCGCATCCAAAATAAGTGTATATGTATTATGTGTATATATATAAACACACACACACAGTATATATTTTGAAAATATTTACATGTATTTTTGATATAATTAATATTATATATAAATATATTTAATATATAACATAAAATTTTTCCTAAATATATCCATGCATGTGTGTGTATTTTTATATAAATAAATACACAGTACACACACACATATTATGCAAACAAAAACGTTTATTTTGGATGTGATTAATCATTGCACGGCACTAATAAAAATAAAGTGAAAAAAGGAAAATGTAAATAT